>NC_136677.1:600000-783511 GCF_903797595.1 Erithacus rubecula | reverse complement strand
GCCTCCTCCAACAAACATCAAAGCTTCAATTAACAGGGGCCGCGTGCGACCCTCTTGCAGAGCGCAGATAAGAATAGAAATTTCCCTTGGAAAAGGGATTTGTGTTTAGCTGCGTGTGTCGGGCGGTAAATGACCTGCTCGGCGCGGCACCGGAGAGGGGCCGGCGACAATTACGGTGCTCATTGGGAGCCGGTTATCTGAAGGAAACAGGCGCGCTGCTATTTAGCTGTCTAATATCCCAGTGGGAGGGGAGGAGGAATTAAAACCCGTCTCTTTTCAGAGCCATTTCAATCTGAAGGATTCTTCCTTTATGCGGTGGCTTTTCATTTCAAGGGGCTTCTTCCTCTCTCCCAGGCCCTGATTTGCGTGTGGCCGCCTGCAATGGAGAAGGACGGCGAGGGGAAGGAGGGCTGGGCTGGGTCTGCACCCTGACATGCAGCCTTGGGATGCTGAGGAGCGGGAGCAGCCTCTCCACAGATTTCTCCAGCATCTCCCGCTTGCATCCTGGCAAAACAATACCAACCACGCGGTGCAGAAAGTTAATCCAGAGCCAGACGGGCGTTTTAATCACTGGAAAGGTTAAAACGAGCCCTCCCTGGCTGTGCACAGGCTCCCGCCAGCTCCCGCGCTCCTGCGGGCCTGCGGGACCCAGAGCACCATGACTGTATTGATTCAATTATTCTCTACAATGTAATACTCTGCATTTGTGTGATAGCAACAAACAGAGTTGAAAGACATACAAAAATAAATGATCTGAAAGTTAATATGGCTGAATGAACAGCTCTGAATGAGGGGAGAGCGCTTTGGTTTTACATTGTGGAATCAATGGTGTGCAGAACAATGTCCTCCCTTCCCCGGGGCCCCGGGGGCCCTGCCTCAATCGATCACTATGCAAATTAATTGAATTCATGAAACCTGCATCGCTGGGTAATTGATGCTTCTTATAATTACCTCCGAGTTATGAGCTTTTAGGGGATTTCATTGATCCCTGCTCGGGGACAGGGCCAGGGCAGGTTCTGGGGGTGAGGCTGAGGCACTGGGGGCCCACTGGGATCTCCAGGTGTGACAAACACTGCCCAGAGCTGGAGGGATTCCCAGAGCCTGGGTGCCGGGTGGATGCAGCCCCTCGGGAAAGCACCTTCCCCTCCTTGGGGACCAGAGGTGGCAGTGGCAGAGGTGGCAGTGACAGGTGCCACAGGAGCACCTGGCCAGGCCAGCCGTGCCCGGCTGCTTGATTGTGGGAGAGAACAGGTTGTATCCAAAGGGATAATAGGCTTATACAGTGCATTATTTAAGAAAAAGGGACACGCAATTGAGCTCTGCAGACTAATTAGATTAAATTGATGAGCTCATCAGTATTGTGTGTAATTAAGATCAGAGCTAATTGCGGCTGTTTGATGCCCTGCGTTACCCGAGGTGTCCCTTGCCCTGCAGTGGGAAGTGGCTGTGCTTCCTGGGCTCCTGCTCCCTCCAGGGAGCAGCAAGGGACATCTGACTGTGCCCAGTTCCTGCTGAGCTGGGGGCCAGGCAGGAGGGAATCCGGAGGTTTGAGCAAAGAGCTTTGTGCTGAAGGAAGGAGCAAAGAGGGAGTAGGATGGGATGGATGCAAAGTTAGAGAAGCAGAAGCCAGCCCAGATGCCAAGGCTGCTGCAGCCATTGCTTGCTCTGGAGAATGGACAGGATTTATCCAGATGGACTCTGCTTCACGACACGGACAGTTCTGCCTCGGTGTGTCAGCCAGAGCAGCCTGGGTGCAGCTTTTACCCCTGCTCTTCCCTGCTCCTGTCTGATCTTTCCTCTTGCTCCTGCACCACCGCCTCCTCCCCACGTCTCTCTCTTTATCCTCCCACCTCGCTTCTCTCTCCCGCTGTCTCACCTGCCTCCCCCTCCTGCTCCCCCTCTCTGCAGAACCGCCTTGTGCCCCTCCATGCCCTGCGCAGGCTCCATTCCCGGCCTCTGCCCAGTTTTGGGAAGGGGCTCCCGCGGTCCCTGCCGCGCCCCTCTGCGGGGTTCCCGTCCCGCTGCCCGCCCGGCACTGCGCTCCCGGCTCTTCGGGCTCCTTGTCTCCGTCTCCAAGGTTACACCAACCGCTTCCCGCTCCTCTCCTGAGCTCCCAGCGGGATTTCCCGATGCTGTTCACCAGTTGGGTTTTGTTCCTCACTGCCTCTCCCAGTTCTCCCGCACCTTTCTGCATCCTGTCACTGCATCCTCCCTTGGAGAGCATCGTTTGCACCTGGCTGAAGGGAGGGCAGGACCTGGCAGTGCTTTCTGCCCGGAGAAATTTCCCATAACTCGGGGCTGAGCATCCAGGACCACTCCAGGGCATCCTGGCTGAGCTGGCGGCCCCGAGGCGGGGTGGGTTCCTGCCTCTGGAGAGCTGCTCATACTGCTGGGAATCACCCACCAAATGTGAACATACAGCATTTCTTTCTTTATCGCTGCCTGCGGTGGCAGCTATGGGGGCAGGAGCAGGCTCAGCCCCCGGACAGGAGCCCTGAGCGCCTCTCTGCCTGTCCCCAAGTCACAGTGGGGCTCCCCAGGGCTGGGAAGGGGCTGGGGGTCCTTCCATCCCCCCTCCCTGCAGCAGGTCTCCCCACGGCACAGCCCTTCTGGGCGAGCATTTAGGGACACTGCCTAGCGATAATGACAGGAGGTTTAACTCTAATCCTTTCTGCGGGGCTCTTCGGTTCTTACAGCCTGGAAAGCGACTGGGGGTGGGGCAAGCAAGCAAACCCCAAGCCCCCTCCCAGATGTACGAGCAGCCTGAAATATCTCTGCCTTCTCTCTCTGCAGTAACTGGAGGGAACAGGAGCAGATGTTTATAGGTCACGCTGCTGGTTTTTCCCTTTCTGTTCGACCCTGTGTTTGTTTTTCTCCAGTTTCTCCTGCTAGCGGGGATGCGCGTCGCAGTGTCCCCTTCGGGCGGGCGGCAGCACCGTCCCCGAAGCCCCGCAGGTGTCGAGTGCCGGCAGCCCCGGTGCTGCGGGGGGTGTCCGGGCAGGGCGGGGCAGGGCACGGAGCCCTGGGGGGACACTGGCCGAGGGGCGAGCCCCGGGCTGTCCCCGCAGCGCGGACGGGAGGTGGCACTGCTGCACCGGGCAGGACCCGCAGCCCCTCGCCCCGCGCCGCTGCAGCCAGCCAGGGGTTCTGATGGGACCCGCAGGGCCCGCGATGCTCCGGCCGCAGTGTCACAGTCGCGGTGTCCCCATCGCAGTGTCCCCATCGCAGTGTCCCCGTCGCGGTGTCCCCATCGCAGTGTCCCCATCGCGGTGTCCCCTTCTCGATGTCCCCATCGCGGTGTCCCCGTCGCAGTGTCCCCATCGCGGTGTCCCCATCGCGGTGTCCCCGTCGCAGTGTCCCCCCCGCCACGGTAGCCTGGCTCCCGGCAGGTCCGGACGGTCTGGCCGTGTCCCCACGCCGCTGGTGACATCGAAGTGATGAAGATACTCTGAGTGTTGGCCCGTGGGCTGTCTCTGTCCCACACTCCCCAGGAGCTGTGGCAGCCAGAGCTGTCCCTCCAAAACTGTCCCTTTTATCCCTGTAGGAATAAAGGCTCTTTCTGCCTCCTGACGGGTGCTCTGCTCAGCCACACAGCGGGATGCAACAGGTCACTGCACTTCCCAGTGTGGCCCCCGTGCTTTTGGGGCCGCAGCATCGTGCCCTAAACACCCCCAGTGCCTTTGAGGTCACAGCATTCAGCCCAAAACCAGCCGGGCAGAGCCTGGTCCTGCCCGCGCTGTCGGGGGTGTTGCCGGATGCATCCCGCGGTTTCCACTGGCACAGGAGAGGGACAGGAGGGCTGGTCCTGCCTCTGGGGGCACCTTCCCAAAGGAAAGGTCTTGGAACAGGAGAGATTTTTCTCTCAAGGCTTTTCTTTTTCTACAAGCTCTTTTGAAGGGGGCAGTTTGGAGCAGAGGAGAGTTCAGACAGATCTGATTCTCCTATCTCAGACAAACACACTCGCCTTTCCCTGACTGCAGATCAACAGGACATGTTGCAGGGAAAGATCATCTCGAAAGAAATGGATTTTCCCCCTACTGCTTTGCCATTTTTGCTTGTATTTCTGAAAGCCGGAGTGACGGGTTGTGAACTTTAAGGAGCGATTTCTATTCCTTGCTCTCGTCTGACATGCGGGCAGTGGGACTGCGAGCCTGAGGAGGAGACAGGGCTGAAACAGCTCGGGGGAGGATGCTGAGGGCGAGACAGCAGCTTCCTGACTCCCAAAGCGCTTGTCCTCCCAGTCTGCGGCAGGAAACTTTCTGCAGGGTGGGAGTTGGTGCCGGGAAGGGGCAGGGGATGCTCCGGGCGAGGGGCAGTGCCCGGGCAGCCAGAGCTCGGCTCTAATTGCAGCTAGCAATAAACACCGAGAATATCAATAGAATGATGGCATTTAATTAGTATCCATTGGCTCGTATGGATTTCTACGTTAAATCCACATTAACATGAGATTCTCTGATCTCGAGCAACGTTAAGGAACAAACGCTCAGGGATTAGTTCAGGTGCAGCGATCCTCGCCGTCTCCAGGGACAGGGAGGTCACTGCAGGTGTGCAGGGATGGCATCCGTCCTGTCCTTCCCCTCCCTTCCCTGGGCTTTCTGACTCTTTTCCCCAGCACAGAGCTTTTCCAACAGGTCCTGCTCAGCTGGGCTGGCTGCGACCACAAACAAAAATCCCGAGAAATGGAAATGAAGTTTCTGGGCTCCACCCAAAACCGGCACCCTCCACATTAAGTGAAGCCCCCCCACCAGCCCCGCAGCCTTTTGAGTTTTGTATGAAACACTCATTATACCTTTGGTGTGACAAATGATTGAAAAGTGTAATTTGAAAGCTAAGCTCCCCATCACACTCTTCCCTATTGTTTATTTGCCAGCTCCAAACGGGTTGGCTGCCAAGGAAAGTAATCAGAAGGTAATAGCCTGATATCGGATGAATCCCCAGAGCTGCCAGCAAGCTGGAAAACTACAATCTCAGTGCCGCCTGCAGTATTGATGCGCTGAAAATAATTGTGTAGAACAGCAGAGCTGGGATCAAACTTGGGCTGACACTCGGCATTGTACGGCTCGCGTTGGGCGCAGTCTGATGTGGTTATTTGTGACTGGCTCGGGGCAAGGCAGCCAAAAGTGTCTCAGGGAGAGTTGCTGCGCTCTGTTTGCCCATGTAGATGAGAAAACACCTTCCCAAAGCAAAGTGCATCTCTTTATCTCCACCCCTCCCTCCCCGCCTTGCCTCTTGCTTCCCCTCTTGCTGCAATCCTGGGAAAGCGTTGATTTTATTGAGTGTGGCAAGTGGCAGTTCATTAAAAAGTGGGAGCAGATGGGGAAGGGATTGTAGAAGAAGATTAATGATGCGCACCGACAAGTAAATCGGCCCAGGTTCTGGAGTAAACACAATCACGCCGGCTTCCTGGGAGCGGCTAATCCTCCTCTGTCAGCTCGGGCCTCGTTAGCCGGCTGGCGGGGCCGGCAGCTGATGAGCAGGGATGCCACGGACGTAGGATGCCCTGCAGCGCTGCCCAGCTCCGCGGGATGGGCGGCATTCCCGGCCGGGACATTGCCAGCGGGGACATTCCCGGCCAGGACATTCCCAACCGGGACATTCCCAGCCTGGATGTTCATTGACGCCTCTTGCCGGGGGAGCAGAGCTGTCCCGGCAAAGAGGAGTGGGGTTGCTGTTCCATTCCTGCCCGCAGCCTCTGCTCTCACCTGTCCCTCTGCTCTCACCTGTCCCTCTGTGCCTCACCTGTCCCTCTGCTCTCACCTGTCCCTCTGTGCCTCGCCTGTCCCTCTGCTCTCACCTGCCCCTCTGCTCTCACCTGCCCCTCCGTGCCTCACCTGTCCCTCTGCTCTCACCTGTCCCTCTGTGCCTCGCCTGTCCCTCTGCTCTCACCTGCCCCTCCGTGCCTCACCTGCCCCTCCGTGCCTCACCTGCCCCTCCGTGCCTCACCTGCCCCTCTGCTCTCACCTGTCCCTCTGCTCTCACCTGCCTCTCCGTGCCTCACCTGTCCCTCTGCTCTCACCTGCCCCTCTGCTCTCACCTGCCCCTCCGTGCCTCACCTGTCCCTCTGCTCTCACCTGTCCCTCTGCTCTCACCTGCCCCTCTGCTCTCACCTGTCTCTCCGTGCCTCACCTGTCCCTCTGCTCTCACCTGTCCCTCCGTGCCTCACCTGTCCCGTCCCATGGGCTCCGTTCATGCCCTGCCCTCTCCTGTGCTGGATTTAAGAGCCGGCGCTGCTGGATTTAAACACCGGCTGCATCCTCCTTGCAGCAGGACTCTGGCTCCTGCCGGCCTCCCCTCCGGAGGACAAGCCTTCCATTATGGATGGGGCTGTAATTTTGCTGCAATTTACAGAAAAGCGCCTGACTCCTTATTTAAGCACCAGCGGGAGCGGGAGCGGGACAAGGGCACGTCCTCGTTCAGCGGTGACAGGGACCCGAGGGGCTGCTGCCCCTCGCTGATGTCGCAGGGATGTCACCCCCAGGGGGCTGCAGATGCTCCGAGGATCCTCCCAGGCTGGCGCTGCTGCTGACAGGACACTGTGGCTGTCACCGCCGCTGTCCCCGCCTCACCCACCACCGCGGCCACCCAGCACAGGGGGATGCTACCAGGGAGGGCCACTGCCCAGCTGAGCCACTGCCAGGGGCATAAATAATTTAATAAGGGAACTTTTGAAATTATATTGCCCTAAATAATATAATAAACCCTAATTTACTCACATTTATCTCCCGGAGTTTTTTGTGAAAGCAGTAATCTTGCATCTTCTACAGTGATGGATTAGCAGGAAGGAAACTCCGCTGGGGAATAAAAACCCACATCGTGTAGTTTTTGACATGTTATTATTCAGTTTTATCTTGGGTTGCTCATTCCTGGGCCATTACTCATGTTCACGGGGATTTTTCTCCACCCTTATTTATTTATTTTTATTGTGACCAGAAGCAGAGATGTCAACAAATCATCCTGCCTTCCTCTGCTCCGTTTGGAGGGGACAGCGTGGCACTCCTGGGGGTCCTGGTGGCACCATGGGGCACTGCAGACACCGGGGAGGATGGCACCTCCTCCACCTGCTCCCCCTCCCTGCAGCACTCCGGCCGTGGCAGCCAGGGAGGGACACAACTTAATTAGTCCGTGAGTTTCTAAGAGATCCGATCGATGGAGCAGATCAGAGCTGCGAGTCCTGCCTGTGCTGAAGGTGCTTGATAAAATAACCCGGGCGGGGAGCAGGGCTCTGGCAGGGCAGGGTGACACGGGGACATGCTCCAGCAGCCAGGAACGTGCCAGCACCTTGTGCTGTGACCCAGGAGGGGTGGCACGGGTGGCACGGGTGGCACTGCTCCCCTTCTCCGTGCAAGGGGGCTGCAGTCAGCACCGAGGGCATGGGAGCCCTTGGGAGCTTTAATTATTGCTAAAACTCAGCCTTTATTGCTCATTAGTGGCGATGCAGCATGCGGCGCCCCAGCGTTGTGCCCTGGGAGGGAAGGATTTTTGGCTGCCTTGCTGAAGTCACAAGGAGGTTATTAAATAACTGCAATTACACGAGGAGTGCCGGGATGGTGCCTCTCATTTATTAGCACTGCTTTGTTTACTCCCAGGCTTGACAGAAATAGTAGAATTTGGAGCAGCAGCCAGTGCCCAGCAGAGCCACTGTGGCATCAGAGGGGCCCATCCCAGCGGGATCTCCCAGAGAAAAAATACTGGGAAAAATTCTTTACTCTGAGGGACCTGGAACAGGGTGCCCAGATGAGCTGTGGGCAGTGCCCAAGGCCAGGATGGACACTGGGGCTGGAGCAGCCTGGGACAGTGGAAGGTGTCCCTGCCATGGCAGAAGTGGCCCTGGATGGGCTCTAAGTCTCCCTCCAACCCAAACCTTTCTGGGATTCTTTGATTCTACAAAGCCAGTCCCCACTGTGGGGTCAGCTGGGACTGTCCCAGCTCCAGTCCCACCCAGCTCCTGGCCCAGCTGGGGATGCACAGACGGGCAGGAAGCGCTTCCTCCTGTGTGTACAAATACTGAGAGCTCTGTTTGTTTGTGTTCGCTGGGAATGTGCCTGCTGCATACACACACACACATGTAAATATATAAATATATATGTATATGCACAGGGACTGGGCTGGGAAGCATGCAGCTCGCAGTGGGGAGGGGTTGGCAGAGCAAAAATCCGTGGAAGACATCCAAAATACAGGAATGATGGTACATATGAGCCCCCTGGATGGCGGGGGAGGCAGGACTGCGTTCCTTTCTCCACCACTGCTGCAGGCACCATGTGGGGGCTCTGCCAGCACCTCCTGCTCCCCTCTGTGCACCGTCCCAGTGTAAGAATCCAACTGGAAGGAGCAGAACTCCCGGCAGGGCTGAGCTGGAGGGGTGCAGAGCGGGCTCTGTGATGCTGCAGGGACCCTGCAGAGCCCAGGTCCTGCTGGCTGTGGGGATGCTGGCACAGCTCTCCTGCAGCAGTGACCCTGCAGACCCGGCCAGCAGCTCCCTGTTTGCCCAGCCCTCTCCAAGTTTGCTCAGCTCGGGCTGGGCGCGGTGAGCAAACCAGGGGCTGTTTATCCTCACGCTAATGAGGAGCCGAGCACCCCTATCAGCTTGGAGGCGAGGGCATGGGGACAGGACAGCGTTTTCCAGGGAACACCCATCCAGCCAGCAGTTTTCCAGCAAACCCAGGCTCTCCGGTGGCACCGACACCTGATTTCTGCCATGTCAGCGCTGCCTGCTCTCCTGGGGCACCAGGAAATCACATTTATTGCAAACAGGGACGTTGTTGAGCCGAGCAAGGAGATGGTCAGGGGCTCCTGGCGCTGTCAGGGATGTTAATTAGAGCCCAGTGAGCACACACCACTCTCTGCTCTGATCCAGGCTGCCCCCGCTCCATCCCCGGCTCCCTCCTCAAATACCTGCTCCCCCTCTCAAGGTGAGCACGATGGGGGTCAGCGCGCTCCAGCGCTGATTACAGAGCCGGCAGGAGCTGCTAAGATTTCTAATTAAGATTAAAGAATGCACACAGCTTATAAATGCTTCCTAGGAATGTATAATTTCATTTTCTTGTTTCCTCGTGTCTCCTGCTCCCGAGGCAGCTCAGATGGCCACAGGCTCCAGCTGCCCCTCGGCCATCCCAGGGAAGCAGAGCCAGGGTCCTGGTGCCTCTCCTGCAGCATCCTGGGCAGGGATGGTGTGGAAACACCTTGGAGAAGGTTCAGGGGGCACAGGCCGGGCCCCCTGGCCAGGTGCTGAGCTGCTCTGGATAAGGAGAAGGCACAACGAGCCCACGGCACCTTGAAAGGGAACCTGGCTGTGATTCCTGTGCCAGGAGGGCCACTGGGGCATCCCGGTGTCCCCTGTCCCACCACTGGCCCCATTCCCAGCCTGGAGCAGACACAGACCTCTCCAGCACAGGTACCAGAGCGGGGGGACAGCTGTACATCAATATTTATTCAAAACTCCCAGGAAACCTGGATGAAGTGTAATTATCTCAGCTCAATCAACCAGGATTAGCATAACATCCAGTCACCCATCAGACAGGGGTGTGATTTCTGGGATCAAAGCTGGTTGTAGCCACTGATGAGGTGGGTGCAGGGGAGGTGGGAGAGGCGAGCTGTGTCCTCTCCCCTCTTCCAGTTCACTTTTCCCTCCCAAACCCCATCCCACCCCGCCCTCCTCGCTGGCAGCGTCATTCCCCGTGCAGCATCTCACCCTCTGCTCCACTCCCCGTAATTAACAACTAAATATAGATCTTAATTAAGGCACTGATGAATTTAATTTGGAGTGGCATTACTGCCTTAACTTCCAGAGCTCAACGCCTTGTTTGGATAATGTATAATATAAGCTAAATGAGTGCTTACTTGTTACCACCATAAATAATTCCTCACAAATCCCTTCAGATATGTCTCAGTCACTAATCCATCTCCTCCTACGGAATGTTCACGGGCACCAAGCCTCTTCCTGAAGATTTTAACATAAACCTTCAAGCCTCATGCCAAATTCCCCCCTCTGAGCCTGGTGCCTGGTGGGGAGGGAAAGGTGAGAGGCGGCAGTGTGGGGTGGAAGGATGGGGAGTTTGGGGTGAAATCAGCTCAGCCCTGAAGTCCCCCATGAGGAGCCTGGGGTGAGGATGCCTGGCAGCTCCCAGGACACTCCAGGGACACCCCATCCAGGTGGATCAGGAGGTAGGAGCAGGTCCTGCAGCCCCTGGCACAGGGTACAGGTGGATTGCAGGTGAGGGAGCTGAGGCAGGGCACAGGGGGCATCACATGGATACCTGGATTAGAGCCGCTGGGAGGGAGGCTGTCAAGTGCAGCAGGAGGTCGGATAGGCAGGAATCAGCTCCTGCCTTTGATTAAATAACTTCCACAATCATTTTCCTCTGCAGAGCAAGTCCAGAGCTGTGTTGGGAAGAGAAATAAACCCCTGTGCTTGCTCTGCACTCAGCCCCGAGCCACAGTTGTGTCTTGCTGCTCAAAGGATTTCTGGGAAAGCTCCACCACTTTCATTCCTTAAACACAGAGCAAAACAATCAATGGGGTTTTGATATCACCTAAGCCCTGCCAACCTGTTTGTGGGAAGCAATGGTGAGTGGATAGAGCTGTTACAGCCTGAAAGGGAACACGCACAGGAAAATCCACAGCTGGAATTCCCAGTGCTCCCAGCTGCCACAAAGGCTCTGAAGGGATGGAACAGGCACACTGCACTGCCCGCCCCTGGTGTGTGACCTGGGAGGACCAGCTAGGAGCCACCCTCTGCTCCAGGCTCCCCTGGATACAGCAAAGGGATCCTGTGCCTGTCCCTTCCTCACACAGGGCACAACAAGGGATTTAGTCCTACTCTGCCTTTTCTCACCACAAGTGCGTGAAAACCAAATCTGAGACCCCTCAAGTTTGTTCATCACTGAAAGGAAATAAACATTTGAGATCCTGCCTAAGACAATCATCCTGGTGACAGACACATTGTGGCTGTGTGGGTGAGGAGTGACCTCAGGGGAAGGTCAGTCTGTGGATGGTTGGATAGTGCTGCATTTTAGGCTATAGAAGAGTGGTGCAAAGGATAATGCAACATAGCTCCTCATGTAATGGAGAATGAAGAGAGAGAGAGAGCTTTATTTAAAGAAACACTACACTTTATATAAGTAGAATGTGCAAAGCAGAATAGAAAAGACTCATTTGTCCAAGAGGGCAACACCTCTTTGAGACATGCTTTGTGCAAAATACCACGGGACACTCACACCACTCTCATGCACCCTGCAGGTGTACAATCACTGATATAATTTCTTGTCCTTTTGAAGCCTAAGAAATTAAAGACTTCAAGGCTGTTTTTCCCTGGCTCCCAGCAGGATCCAACAACAGGGCATGTGCCATGGGCTGTGTGACACCACCAATGTCCTGGCTGCCTTCCCAGTGGGTCACAGGCAGCCAGGCAGGGCTCCAGGAGGGACAGGAGCCAGAGCTGGGCCACCACCCTGTTCGTGACAGCAGTGCCACCACTCATAATGACAGCAGCCAGCCTGGGTGCACGGCTGTGCCCTGTGTGCCATGCCCTGTGTGCTGTGCCCTTTGTCCCAGCTGTCACCGCTTCCTGGGCAGGATGTGGCCCAGGGCAGTGAGATAAGAGCTGGTTAACCCCTGCTTGGGGCACAGGGAGATGTTTGCTGTGGGATGCTGTGCCAGCCCTGGGCACGGTGCTCTGCCCGGCCCCGCTCCGCCTGTCTGCTCCACTTCCCTGCTCCCTGCTGTCCCGGTACAAATCATTTGCTCAGATAACAGACGACGTGTTTATCCCAAGGGATACAAGCCTGAATATTAGGATGTCAAAACCAGCTGCATTTGCAATACGTTACTGTCAAATGGAGAATAAAAAGGGAGTTGCAGTTATTTAATTTGGTGCCAGCGCAGGGGAGCGGGAGCAGGGGGAGCAGTGGCTCCTTGCCGAGCGGGGATCCGGACCCCTGGGCCTGGCAGGAGCTGCCTGAGGGTCTGGGGAGGGCAGGGGGTGGTGGGCTCACTGCTGGGAGGATGCTGTCTCTCTGCCTCTCCTCCCCCTCACTCCCAGCCCAGGAACGGGAGAAGCCAGGCAGGTCACGGGGGGCACATGGCAGCTCATTCATCCGTGCCAGCAAAATTTGTACTTGAAAAAATTTGTTGGGGAAAGAAAGGCTTTTTTGAAGACAAACATCCCAGCTCCTTGGGGATGGCTCTGAGTTTGCAGAATACCAATTAAAAAATATAAAAGTGCTTTTAAAGAAATAAGTCTGTAAAGGCGAGTTCTGAGATGGGGAGAGGGGGCTGGGGGAGGTTGGCACACGGAGTCCTTTGGCAGTAACGAATCCAGGGGAGGGAAGAACATCACACTGCACACCAAAGGCAGTGAGGTGTTTCCCCAGGTGTCCCTGGCTGCCCAGGGACAGGGGGAGCTGCCACCTCCTCAGGGCAGCACATGCTCATTGCCACCAGGCCCCTTTTGCCCCCTGAGCCCCCATGGCTCATGGCAGCACTACCTGCCCCAGGTGACCTTCATAGAGTTGGCAGTGGGTCAGGGGACACTTGTCCTTTGTCACCTCCAGGCCTGGTGAGTGACAGCCTGCCCGTGGCAGGGACCAGAGCCTCCCTGCTGATGCTGAGATAATGCACTGGGTAATACTTTTTGACATATTTCATTGAAATATAACAAAATATTTGCATAGCTTTATTAGATAAAGGGGAGCTGACTGGAGGCAGAGCTCGTTTGGAAATACGATGTGAAAATTCATTTAAAATGAAAGAATCTGGAAGCTTAAGTTTATGGTAATAGATTGATCGCCCAGAGTAGCTAATGACTCCCAACAAATAGATCTCAGCGGCTGCATCCTGTTCCCCTGCTTGGCTGCTGCCCTGGAGTTAACAAATCCCCATTTAGGGGGTGAAATGGGGCCGTGGGTGCCAGTTCTGACCCAGACTGGGAACACTGGGAGCCTGTGGTGCCCGGGCAGGGGTGCAGTGGAACGGGAGGGGGAGGGAAGGGGCTGCGTGACTCGGGGATAAACGCCTGGGTTTAATTTCCATCTCCTGATGCTAAAGCAGATTGAAATGAAGGCACCGAAAAGCTGCAGATGAGAGGTGGGGAAATTAATAATGTCACAGTAATAATGGCAATGAGTGGCTGTGCGTGTGCTAATTAGTTTGGAGCCCTGTCTCCAGCACGGGCGCACCTGTGCGTGCCAGGTTCCTCAGCTTAGGGAGGAGCTGCCAGGTGGGAGCCAGCCCTGCTGCCCATCTGAGCTGCACCTTCCTCAGAAACAGGGGCCAAGTGGGCAAATCCAGAGCTTTCCAACAGGGCTGGCCCCCTCCCAGCCCAGGGCTGCAGGATCTCGTGCTGCAGGGCTCTGGGCTGAAGGAAAAGCTGCTGGTGAGCTGTGCCAGGTCCAGATGGCTCCTCCTTGGTGCCCGGTGGGACAGGGGGTCCTTGGGGTACTACAGAGTCCCAGACCCTCGCCAGCTGTGCACTGGGCACATCTGGGACAGGCTGGAAGGGCTCAGAGAACTCATTTGCTCCCTGCTTTCAGCAAAGGCACTTTTCCTAAATTATACCCAGCCCACGAGCAGCCTGAGCTCAAAGCTTTCCTCAGGAACCTCCTACCCGTGAGCTTCCATGGGCACCTGTTCCCTCAGTGCTGGCATTTCCCTTGAGGGGCTGGTGCAGAGAGAAACCTGCTGCTCCCCAGGGGGAAACTGGAGATTTTCCCCCACAAAGCTGCACATGGGAGCAGTGGGAAGGGAGTTTGCTGGAGCCAGTTTCCTCATCCCTCTCTCCCATGTGGATGCAGCTCCCATTAGTATTCGGGGCTGGTCAGAGCAGCCACTTAGGCCTGGAGACAGCTCTGCTCAGGCACGGTGGAAATGTCTTTATAAATGACCGCCGGGTTTGAGTGACGTGCCCTTCTTAAGCTAAATAAAATGAAAGATAAACCTTCTAAAAAATACATGAGCTAAACATCCCTTCCGCGCTTCATTATGCAAATGGCTCTGCCCATTGCCGCAGCAATTAGCTGCTCCCTGAGCTGGGGCTGAGGAAATCAGGCCTGTCTCCTCCTCCTCCTGACCCGGAATGGAAGGGAAAACACTGGCTGCTTGTGAATCTGTAATGCTGGAGTGGAGTTTTGGGATGTTCTGGTGTGAGCAGTGGTGACAGTGGCGTGCCCTGGCCAGGCTTTGGGCAGGGAATACCCGGGGGAAGCAGCTGGAGAAGAGATGAACCCTGTTTCCTCTCTGACAGGGACATCTCCACGGCTGGCAGTGCTTTTCTCGGGAGCAGGTTCGGGTTGGACATCGGTTTCTCCATGGGAAGGAGGGCCAGGGTTGGAAAGGGTGGCACAGGGAGGTGGTGGAGTCGTCCAAGGAAGAACTGGATGTGGCACTCGGTACTCTGGCCTGGTGACAAGGTGGGGATGGGGCACAGGCTGGATTTGATGATCCTGAATGTCTTTTCCAGCCATCCCATGGTGGGTGGCACTGCTCTGGGAGAGGATCTGTGTCCCCTTCCCAGCCATGGATCACCTGTGGTTCCATCCCCAGCTGCCTGTCCTTGTCAGCACTGTCCCCTCAGAGTCCCTTCTGCTCCAGGTGCAGGATGCAGCTTCACAAGTTATCAGTCTTGCTCTGGAACCCTTCCATCAGTGAGAACCCTCCCTGTTGGTGCCCGTGCTCTGCCAGGGCCCCTCATCAGGTTTGCAATTTGGGATCTGTGTTAAGTGCTCAGAAATCAATTTTCAGCTTATTTTGTGCTACAAAATTTGCCATGCCTGGATCTCTGATACTAATTGAACAAGAGCAATTGATGTTTTAGTAGTAATTAAAGATGGTAATTATTACCAAATCTCCCCGTGGCCCTGCATGTTTGCTTTGGACTTGTCAAAACTGGAGGCAGGTGGAATCAATCTTAATAAAGTTGGGACTTCAAAGCTGCTTCCTGGTAATGGCTTTCCACAAGGTTGGTGAGGAGTGGAAGGCAGAGATGGAGAGAGAGCCTTGAGCCTTGTAGAGGGCAGGGACACTAATGAGTGCTTTCCAACCAAATGAGTTCTGAAAATCTTTATCCAAAATGGAAACTCCTCGTTGTTTTTCCATCTGGGGTGGCTGGAAGGGGCTGTGCAGGCCACAGGGGTGTGAGGGCATTCTCAGACATTCTCTGCCTGTCCCTCAGCAGCTGTGGCAGACTCTCGTGCTTGGCTGTGCCTCCCAAAGTCACTGATGGAGCTTCAGGGCTGTGCCAGCCCCGACAGGCTGTGCTGGGCACGAATTGCTGACCTGTTTATCAGCACCTGCCTCGCCAGCATCCTTCCCTCTGCTGCCAGAGCCCAGCACCCCTCGGGACACGGGGCATGGAGCTCGGGAGACATCCCACAGGGATGCAGGATGGGCAGCAGGAAGGGGAAGGAGGAGCAGCCTCTGTGCAGAATGCCAGCTGCATTTTGGGCTGGGTGTGGAGATGCTCCAGCCCTCAGGGGAGCACGCAGAGGCAGATATCCCTCTGGACTCACCTGCTGCTTCTTCTGTGCGAGGCCAATTCACCCTGTTGGCTGAGCTTGCTGCTGGCTGGTGTTTGAGGTTCAGGCTTGGAATCTCAGCCTGGTGTCCCCATGGAAACAGCTGCGGGATGCTGCAGAGCAGAGCTGCTCCCTGCTCCGTCCCCAGCCCCGCTCCTGCCACCAGAGCCCTTGAGCAGCAGCAGGGGGGGCTGAGCCCCAGATACATTTTCCCTCAGGAGAGCGAGACCCTCTCTTCAGGGGGAAAATGGAAATGTAATCAGATCGGCTTGTGTGGAGCAAATAGAAAATCAGTTTTAATAAAGGCAGAAGAAATGCAAAGCAGCCGCTTGTGACGGAAACGGTGCTAAATAGACAACTCTGTAAGGAAAGCTGCTCTGGGGATGCTGATAGGGAGAGGCACAGCCCTGGGCTCCTCCTGCTCTCCCTTGTGAGCCTGGGGGGCAGCAGGAGCAGCAGTGGCACTGCTGGCAGGGCACCTGGGCAGCAACACCCTGTGTGGGAGGCACTGGGTGCCCCATCCTGCAGCCCCTGCAGAGGGGAGCAGCACTGCAGCACCACGGGGCTCAATTATTGCTCAGAGGAGCCACTTTGCCTTTATTGCTTCCATTTATTACTCAGGGCCCAGTGCCTGTTTTCTGAGGCAGCTATCTGGTTACATCGTGGCCGATAAGCAATGCTGGTCTGTCTTTATAAGACAGCCAAAATTTATCACTTTCCACTTATTTATTTATTTGGTGGGGCTCTGGTGGTGGCCTGTATTTTTCTTCCAGTGACGTTTTGCAAAAGGCTTTATTTTCCCGTTCAGCCCTGGGGGGAAAAAAGCAAACCCAGCCCAAAATAGGAGAGAGTTCTGTAATGAACCCCACTGGAAGTGAGTGCAGGGGATGAGTCTGTGTTGGGCCCCCATGGAGCAGCCACTGTTTGGTTTGATTTGTCAAATGAGCTCTTGAGTTGTGCCCAGATGAGGTGCAGGATGAGGAGGTGGGAAGCGTTTTCCCAGTTTGATCCCCCTCCCCAGTGGGTGGAAATGCTGTGGGGGAGCTCCTGAGTGGAGCAGACAATGGGGGACAGACCTGGGAGTGTCTGCACACTCTCCCTTCCTGTAGCAGGCAAAGCTCTGCTTCCAGAGATATGCTGGCAGTGAATGAAACACAACGAGGAGGAATTTAAGGCAGGGAGGCTTTATGGGGGCCCTGAGGAACAGGCTTGCTGCGAGTTTCCCTGGATGAGATTGCAGGAATGGGGCACTGTGTGCCTGCTGGGCTGTGTCAGAGGGCTCTGAGCCTGTCTGGAGCCCCTGCCTGGGGAGGGCTGTGGGCATGTGAGGCTCCTGTGTCACCACACTGAGCGTGGCCTTCATTCCCCAAGTCCTCCTCTGTGACAGCCCCCTGGAAAGGCCATTGCAGGGTCCCCCAGGGACCAGTGCCAGCTGTTCCAGAGATGCATCCCTCTGGGATGCAGGGGATGGTGCTGGCACCCCTGGCATCCTCAGGATGCTCTGGTGGCAGCAGGGCAGAGCCTGGGGATCCATAGGAGCCACCATCCTGAGTTCCTGCTGGGAAGCAATGGATTAAACACCTCAGCCCTTCTCTTTTCCCCACTCTGTGCTTTTCCCCACTAGAGATAAATGGCAGTGTTTCCCCTTCTCCACCAGTCTTTCCAGAAGGAAAGGGTTGGGTGTTTGGAGGGGCAGGAGGAGTGGGAAGGCACACAAAGCCGAGGTAGGATCAGTAATTGGCCAGCCGTAATTTCATAATTCATCTCTGTGAAACACAATGAAATTAAAAGAGTTTAGATTCCAAAGTGTAATGATCATCAATTAAATTCTGCCAGGGCTGAGCTTCCCTCTCATTTGAATTTTATTTTATTATTATGACTTCTCTGTGATTGCGAGAGGATGAAAACAAAAGCTGCTGCTGGAGGTGGTGGTGGTGGGGAATTAGAGCCAGCAATTACTGCTGGGTGACAGAGGAACCCAGGGAGAGGCTGCAGCTCCTCGGCTGCACCAGGCACAGGCAGGGGCATCCATCATCCTGAGCCTAATCAGTTAATGCTGATAAACTGCCAGCAATAACTGACAATTGAGCTGGGGGCTCTGGGCTCCGAGTTCATTCATTTTGAAAGTGCCATAACTAACCCATTAAACCCAGGAAAGCACAAAAGCAGAGCCCCGGCCCCTGCCTGCTGCCCTAATGAAGGCTGCTGTTGATTCTTTTAAGTGTGGATGATGATGTATTTAGCTGCTATTGATGCCAGAGGTTTAGCCCAGGCTGGAAAAGCCGCTTTGAAGAAAGGAGTTTGTGTTTATCCGTGGCAGCTCCTGCCCTGGGTCCCAGCTCCTGCTGTAATCCCAGGGCAGGGGGGGCCCTGCAGATCAGGGGCTGGGCAGTGTTGGGTGCCTGCAGGATCCTGCTCCCAAATGTGTGTGATGGTCCTGGAACGCTGCTGCTCCCCTGGGATGGATCCTCCTCGTGTCCCCTTCAATTCCTGCTGCAAAGGCAAAGCTGGCACTGGGGATGGTCAAACACACTCCCACCAGCACACAGCTCAGTTCCTGCAGGGAAAGTGGCTGGAGCTGCTGGCTGGAGCTGTGCTCCCCACCCTGGGCTCTCTGGGGAAGGGTCTGACCCAGGGCACACAGATAGCAGGGGCTGATGTCTGCAAGAAGCTCCGTGCAAAAGCCAGGCACAGAGGGGCTTGGGGGGTGCCCAGGATGGTTCACTGGCCCCTGGGCCTGGCCCAGCTCTCTTGGCTGTGGCCTGGCTTCCATCAGCTCCTGCAGCCACGGGGACAGAGGTGTCCTGATTTATATCCCCAGGGGGTCTGTTCAGCCAGCACTTCACGAGGAATAGCTTTTCCTATAAATCATACAGCTGGAGAGTGGCTGCTTTTAGCTGTCCATCCTGTGTAACAGGCACTGCAGGAGTTCCCTGCTGTGCTTCCCTTTAGTGGGGGGGTTTCCACCCAAACACCCCACAGTGGTTACAGCATTCCAGGTGCTGAGATGCCTTGCCCAGCTCCCGATTTTTCATCCCCCTCCACCTGGTGCCTGGGCTGCCTTCGTCTGGCTCCTGCTCCCAGGCACTGGTTTTTTTCCACCTTTGTTGTTAGACTGAAGAGCCCTCTATTATCAATTTTTTTTTGTTCTCTGTGTAGGTATTTAAAGACTTTGATCAAGTCACCTCATCACCTTCCCTTTGTTAATCTGCAGAGACTGAACTCCTTGAGACTTTTGCAGTGAGGCAGGAATTGTGCCTCTGTGTCCCTTGGCTGCTTTGAAATTCCCAGCCAGAGAGTCGAAGGTTGGGCACCTGAAAACGAGAGGGTACCTGGAGAACTTGCCCCATCGGGGCTCTGTGCTTCTCGCCTGCTTTTGCAGTGGGCTTTGACACTGTGCGAGTGACTGTCGGGAGGTTTCTGATCACGTCTTTCCTTTTTTCTCCCCTGATGGATAATAACTCCTTCTCAGAAGCAGATTTCCCAGGGAAACGCTGTGTCTTCTCCGAGTCCTGCCCCCTGGGTGTGCTCTCTGCCCTGAGGCAGTGTCCCCACGCTGGGATCTGTGGGGTCTGTGTCCAGAGGAGCTGGGGACTCGCTGCTTCTTCCCGTGCTCCCCACGCCCCGCTCTCCTCCTGCCCTTTCCCTCTCTGTCTGTGCTTGGGGCGGTGCGGGGAGCAGCACCTGGGGGTGTTTTCCTGGAAGCTCTGCTGTGCTTGGCTTTCGTGGATCATTCCAGGAGGACTGGCTTTCATCTGGACCCGGCAGACCCCTGTGCTCGGCGCTTTCGGGAGGCTGAACGGGCTGGCTCCAGGGAAACCTCCTGGGAGCCCCCTAAAGCTGATCATCAAAGGTGTTTAGTCTGTGCAGGAAGCAGGATTGCCGAGAGACTAAATGATTCCGAGAGGATGTTTCACCTCAAAGAGGTCTGTTTTTCCAGCCTGCCTCTGCATTTCAAACCCCTGGCTGCGCTGTGGGCCAGGCTTGGTCTCCAAAGGACCAGAGTGCAGCGTGTTTGATGGAGCCCAGGCTGGGATTGCCCGGGCTGTGGCTCTGAGCTCCACGGCAGGGCGGTGGCTGTGCCAGCCCTGCGCTCTGCCCCTCGCCCCCCAAGCCCCCTGGCTGTGAGGGAGCCTCTCCTTGGGTGCTGCTTGCTGCTGTGCTCGCCCTCCCTCGTGCCCACGGGGCCTTCCTCCCTCAGCCTCCTCTCCCCAGCTGCCCTGGTGTAATGAGTTGTCAGGACGGTGAGGATGGACGGGGCACTCCGGGTCCTGATGAGATGATACAGCAACAATTCCATTTCATCTCGAATTTGACATTAAACTTTAATAGTCTCAAGGACAAGAAGCCAAGAGATATCAGATGTAATGAGATAAAGCAAAGTTTCTCTGACAGCAAATTTGATCACAAATGGGCTCTGAGATTGCTTCTTTGATATAAATGAAACATAATTCATCTTTCAGTGCCTTGAATGGGCTTTGAGGCCATGTGTAATAACAGTGTCGCCATTGCTGGCTCTGACAAGTGCCAGCGTGGCACTGGCAGGAGGGGCCCCAAGACACTGCTGGTGCTCCTCCTGGCCCTGGGTGGGACATGGAAGTGGCAGGAGCTGGTGGAGGCAGCCACAGGCTCAGCCAAGGACAAGCAGCACCGCTCTGCTCCCCAGCACGGCGGGCAGAGGCGCTTCCAGCACGCTGCTGGAAAATTGGGAGCTGCCAGTGTGTCTGGGCTGGGCTCCTGATCCCAGAGACTCCTGGGGCAGCACTGGGGGCTGTTGGAGCTCTGGCAGCAGCTCTGCCTGCCCAGCTGTGCTTTTCCAGGACTGGAGGCATGCTGGGCACAGGCAGTTTTCATTCCTGTTGTGTTTGTTGCTCTGGCTGCTGCAGGAGCCACCAAGGCACGGTCACTGCCCAAGGGTTTGCTCCTCAGTGGGTCTCCCAGCAATGCAAACCCCCTGTTTGGGGGCTGCCCACTCTGTTCAGAGCTTCCCCCTCTGTCACAGAGACATGGGCATGGACAAATGGGCACAGATAAGCGGGCATAGATAAACGGAGCTGCCATGTTTCTGTCCAGCAGCAGCAGTGAGTACTGAGCTCTGTGCTCTCAGGGGTTGTGTGAGATTACTCCTGTTTGTCAGGACCCACCAGGTGAGCTCCTGTGCTGCATGCAGGGGTTTCCAGCCACCTTTTCAGCTCTGGACTCACCTGGCCAAGCACAGGGCAAGGCACAGCCTGGCCTTTCCTGGTGCCCCTTGGCAAGACATTCATGGCAGTGCTTGTCCCCCAGGGGGGCAGGGGAGGATGAGGAGTGCAGGGCAGGATGAGGTCTTTCTGCTGCAGTTGCAGGCACATCAAATATCTGTGGAGAAATGAACAGGCCCTTTTTGCATGATAAAGAAGCCTGAAAATCGAGGATGGCAGCTGCTTCATTTCCTGTTGGTGTTTTTTTTCCTTTCTAATTTTTATTATCATTAAATTGCTTCCAGTGACCTGTAATATTTTTGTACAGTGACAATTACAGCTCTTGGAGGATTAAACTGTGTTCACACGCACACAGAGCCTGCTGGCTTCATCTAAAGGGCAGAGCTTGGCTCCCCGGTGCGAAGGCAGCCACGGAGTAACCTCTCTTGTGCCTGCCACTCCCTGCAGGGCTGAATTCTCCCCTCGCTGCTGCTCTCCCGGGCCAGGAGCACAGCGGCAGGGCGATCCGGCGTGGCTGTGCAGGCAGAGATTCCTCATTCCCCGATCCCCCCGCGCTGCATCGAGCGGAGCAGGGGCTGAGCCCGGCGGCTGATGGGGTCCTTCCTGCCTCCAGCTCCTGGTGAATATGAAAAGTCGAATTGATTCCCTCTAATAAATGAAGCAGTTGGATGTCTCATTTGTAACTTGACATCCACGCCGGCGCTTCAGCTGCTGCTCCTCACCCCTGGCTGGGAGATGCACTTATTAAGATGGTTTTCTGCAAAGCTATTGCCGTTCTGCAGCAGCCAATCTCCCCGCGATGGGGAAGGAGCTGCCGGCCGGGGCAGAGCGGGCTGGGGTGGCAGAGGGCTCTGGGGGACTGTGCCTGGCTGTTTTCTGCCAGAGATCAGCATCTGCCTCATCACCATCCCTGAGAGGGACTCCCTGGTGGGACAGAGGCTGTGTGTGCGTGTCAGGACTCGGTGAGGGGCTCTGGTGCAGGGCTGGGGGTTTGCAGCTGGTGTGGCTGCAGTGGCCGTGTGTCAGGTGTTGCCCCCTGCCCATGTCCAGTGGATGTGCTGGAGGCCACTCTGCCCTTCTGCTGGGGCCATCCTGGTGCTGCCAGGGCCTGGAGGTGGAAGTGACTGTGCCCCCTCCCCTCCACTCCACTCCTCCACAGGCTGAAAACGATCCCCATAAATCAGAAACCCTCCCCTGGCCTCAGCAAGGTGCTGGGAACTCAGGATAAGAGTTTATCCATCCTAAATAATAATGCACTGGAGCTGCCAGCTCCCCGCTGGCTCCATTTGCATGATGCTAAAAATCAATGACCCGGGCGACTCTTTGGTGCTGGAAAAGAGTGCAGAGGACTTGGAGCCAGACTGTCCAGGGACTCTGGGATGCTGGCAGCCATTAGCAGTGAGGAGGCCGGTGTGGGCTGGCCGTGCCCTGAGTTTCACACCAATCTAACAAAGGGAGCTGGATGCTGCCAGTGCAGAGCTGGGGCTGATTAAATCTTTGTTTAAGAGCTCCAGAGCTCCATTACCTACATCAGGAGGGAGTTAATTAAACAGGGAAGGTGGGAGGTGGTGGCTGAGGGCATTTCCGTGGAGGCACAGCTCGGGAGCAGCATGGACAATGTGCCAGACAGCAGCCAGCCCTCGGCACCACTGTCTGCTCCTGCCACTGCCAGCACTTCTGGGGGCAGCTGGAAAACCCCAGTGTGGTGCCACCTCCTCTCTGCCCCCTGCTTTTCCTTCTTTCCCCTGAGGAATCTCTGGGAAATGGTATTTGTCCCAGGAATTCCAGTGGAGCTCTTCTCCAAGTCCAGTGCAGCTGCTGCCTCTCCAGGCCTCCCATTTGTTTTTGGGGTACTGGGCTGCCTGGAACTGCTTTCCACTCCCCTGTCAGGAGTGGGAGGCCCTGTGGCAGCCACCCTGCTGCTTCCATTCGGCTGTGCGAGGCCATAGATTAGATTCCTGTTTGCTTCATGGAAGATCCCTGGTGATATCAATTAGATATGTCAGAGGGACCCGGGGGAATGTTTCTTCTGTTATTTATTTATTGGCGTCGGAGCCATTGCTGGCTCCCAGAGCGAGACACATAATGTCTCTAGCCTTTCTTCACTCACACTCCCTCTCCTGCTTTTTATGGCTCCTAATAAAGCCCAGCAAAGGTTATTTCCAGAGGAGAGAGGCTGCTGTGGGGCTGTACCCTGCTGTGCTGGATGGAGCATCCCTGCTTGCAGCACCAGGCTGGTGCTCACCCTCCCTGAGCAGAGCAGGGATGAGCTGTGCAACCTTTGCCCTCACTGCACGCTTCCAAGAGCCTCACAATTCCCTCTGAGCACAGCTCAGTGTGTCCTGACAGCCCTGGCATGGGGCAGAGCCACCCTCAGCCCTGGCAGACCTGCTGGTCCCTGCCACATGAGGCACCAGAGCAAAGTCAACGAGACCCCTGAGAAAGCGGTGCTGATAATTAAAATCTGTCAGGGCTGGAGGCAGAGAGAGCTGGGGGGAATGGAAGGAGCCTTGGTGGTTCCTGGGTGCATCCACTGGGCAGGTGCCACAGCCCTGGCCGAGTGCAGGGACAGGGAAATGTCACTTCTTGGTGTTGGGTTCTGTGTGGCACCTTGGGGCACCTGTCCAGGTTCCTTCTTTTCTGGGGGATTAGCAGGATGAGGACTGACTGAAGAGAAAAAGGTTTAACCAGCCTGAAATGGAATGTTTATCTTTGAACCCCCCAGGAGGGATACTTGTGCCCAGGGTCTGCAGAGCTGCTGCCTGCGCACCCAAATCCCAAGAAATTCCCCAAAAGGCGACTCCTCCTGCTTTAGATGAAGCTGCTGGATTCTGCTGCGGGTGCTGGAGTGTCCCTGTGAGCTCTGTGGACCCGCAGCCCGCCTGCTCTGCAGGGCCCGTTAATCTGCTCGGGATAAAATACTGCTGGCTCCTGTCACCATCCATCTCCTCTTCCCCCCGAGGTCAAGTGGGGCCCTCCCGTCCATCCCAATGAGCGGGGCAGCCCATAAAATATGTTTTATGAGCGCTGCCTGAGGAATCCCTCCCCTGAGGCGTGTGCTGGAATAGCTCCTCTCCATCCCCTCCAGCAGATTTCCTTGGGGCTCTGGGCAGTTTATTCCAAAGCAATGGGGTTTCTTGGGAAGGTCGCTGTGCATGGGCCGAGGCTTTAATTTTTCGTGTGAGAGGCTGGGGGCTCTCCTGTGTCACCCCCACTGTGTTGCCCATCAGGATTGGGGGTCCTGCCCCTGGCACCCCCCTGGTGCCAGGCTGTGAGTGAATCACTGCACCTGATCTGGGAGCTGCCCAGTATCAGTGGCCCTCCCTCCGTCCCTCGGAGTGAGTCCCATTTGAATGTTAATGCCTCCAAGATGAAACCTGGCTGATTAAATTTTAGACTTGCAAATGGGTTTGGTAAATAGACGTTGGGAAAGGCGGGATGGAGCTGCTGCCTCATCGCAGATACGGCAAATAGCAGCACTTGGTGATTAGGTGTGAGATTCACTCTCGAAAAATGGGAGTCTCCAGGGGCTCTTTTCTGGTGAGAAATCCTTTAAGTACATAAATTTATGGCAGTTTTTATTTCCACAAACAAAGGAGGTCCCAGGCTGTTGTGGGTGGCTGAATGGGCAATGAGGGAATGAGGAGCTGGAATGAATGAGGAGTTGGAATGGATGGGAGCCCTGGCTGGGGGCCTGGGTGAGATGCTCTCACATCCCACCCCAGCACTGGGGGCAGTGGGACAATGAGTCACAGCGCTCAGGGGAAGGTGTGTGTTGTGGGAAATGCCTCTGAGACCGGGATTAATCCATCCTTGGCTGCATCCTGCTGCTGCCGCAGGGAATGCAGGAATTACAGGCAGGCAGGGAGGGAGGGATGGAGCCTTCTGCTCCTGGGGAAGCACTTGAGCATCATCGCCTGTGGGTGGGAAAGCGGGGGCGGGGAGCAGAGATGCAGCTTGGCAGAGAGATCCTTCCCTCCTGCCGGCCCTGGCAGCAGCCTCCGTCTCAGTTGCAGCCGAGGATGGATTATTCCAGCTTGGCACACGGGTTTCTTTTATTTTCCCGATGAAAAAGCAAGGGTGGATTTGAACCACCTTTAAAAATGCAGATAGTGGGGCAAACGGCCGTGGCCCCGGCGCACGATACAGAGCAGGGCTTTAATGAGAGCCCTGCCTTCATTCTTATCGGCAGCGCTGGGAAAATGGGAGGAAAGCAGACAAAGGGAGGTGGAGGAGCTGGAGCCTGGGTTTAGCACATATTAAACTATTTGTCTTTTGCTCCCCTGCTGAGCAAGAGCACATGGGGCTGCTGCAGCCCCAAAATCTGGGGAGAAAGCCAGCAGAGGCAGGCAGGGTGTGAGGGGAGAGGGATGCTGAGCTGCACAGCAGAGCAGAGGTGCTTCCCTCGAGCTGCTTCTCTCTGGGGCAGAATCTTCCCAGCCCAGTGGGATTTTTGCTTTACACTGCTCTTGAAGGCCCTTGGCTTGGCACCTCTGCCTTGCTGTCTTTCAGACCATCGACCTGTCCTGCCTGAGAGGAAGCTGTAGCCAATGTCTTCTCCCAGGTAACAAGCACAAGAGGAAATGGCCTCAGGTTGTGCCAGGGGAAGTGTAGATTGGATATTGGGGCCTATTCACTGAAATTGTGGTCCAGCCTGGAGGGATTTAAAGCTCATGTAGATGTGGCAATTGGGGACATGGTTAGCAGTGCTGGGTTGGGCTTTTTAATCCTGAACAATTCTATGATCTCTCTCCCAGCCCATTGCTCTGCTGAGCATTCCCTGGAACTGTATTCCAGGGCTTCATGTCCTGGCTTGCCCTTCTGCTGGGGAGCCATGAACATCCATGGAGAGCCACAGCTCTGATTTACCCGCCTGAGATCTCCATTGCTTTCCTTGTTCTGGATATTGAAACATTCATCATCCATTCATTACAGAGCAATCTCCAAATTATCCTGGCTCTGAGCAAACACGGCTGCACTCGCTGGGGGTCAGCAGGGACTGACATTTCCTGTGCCCACTGCAGCTCTCAGGGAGGAGCTGGTGCTGAATCCTCATCCGTGCGAGGCAGGTGGAGGGATGTCCCACCTGCAGCAGCGCTGGGAACACCCACCCGAATGCACAAGGCGGGAACAGCTTGAGATGGGGCTGGTTTGGTGAGTCCTGGGTGCAAATCCAGGGATGTGGGAGGGCTGCTGCAGGGACAGATGAATGAGGCGCCTGGCAGAATTCCCTGGAGGAGGGGATGGAGCCGGTGGGTGCCGGCTCCCGGCCGAGGCGCCGCGCCAGGCACCAGCACCACAGCCCCCGGCCGCCATCCTCACGGGCACAGCCTGGGCTTGGCTTGACAGCATTCCTGGGAAGGTATTTTAAATAATACATGAAGTTTCCGTGCAGTTCAAGGCTGGCGCGCTCGTTTACCAGCAGCTGCGATGTGTTACCGTCTGATAAACACGGCTGTTCTATATTATGTGTATCGCATCCCCGTGCCAGATTCGCGGGGAGGTGGCTCCGGTCACACAGCTGGGCTGTTTGCTGTGCATGAGGATGAGGCTGCGGGAGCATCCCCGATGTAAACACTGCCGGGAAGCTGCGCTCGGAGCCGCCCCGCCGCGTAGTGAGAGAGAGTCTAATCGCTACATCTAATTACTGAGACGGGGAAATCGATACGGAAGATTTCCAAGTGTCTTAAAATATCCTGAATTCCCTCCCTTTCAGGCGGCTGCTGGCTGGCTGCGGTGGAGCTCTGCAGTGTGAGGGTGGTGAGGCTTCAGGCTGCGGGGCTTGACCGGGTGTGGGAGAGCAGGATTTGGGATGAATGGAGGCTTGGCAGCCTCTGGGCCGTGGGCAGCGCTGACAGAGAGAGGGATGGAGCTGGCACAGGGCTGGAGAGCACCTGGACTTCTGCTTTTGGAGGCAAAGCTCTCAGTCTGGGGCCTCAGCTTCTGCGGTGGGAGTCTCCTGGCTAAAGCAAACCCAGGGACCAGAGGGCACCCGTCCAGGCTGGATGGGGATGGGGACAAGGAGGAGGAAGCTGTGTCGGGTTTGTTTTTGTCTCAGGCTTTTCAGAACACAGGAACAAACATTTCCTACATCCCATAGTGAATACTCGGGGCTCAGATTTAATCTCCCATTTATTCACATGCTGATGAGGCCCTAGGCATCCCTTTCCAGGAGCTGTTGTTTGAGCTTCCCCAAGCCCTTTCTCAGCCAGAAAAGCTTGTAGAGGCTACAAGTGGCCTTGGCTGCCTTCCTGCCCAAGCACCAAGGACGTGGGCCTGGGAGCAGGGGGGTCAGTGCCCCACATCCGATCCCCATCACTCCCACTGCTCTCTGTTGGTGCGCTGTGGGGGCAGCGAGCCAGCCCCTTAATGAGATGAGCTCGGGCTCTTCCCTCGCTCGGCAGCTAATTGAGGTGTGCGAGCTGCTCTCCTGTTAGGCAATCACCAGGAGTTTGTCTGAATCCATCGCGGAGCAGCCGCCGGATCAAAGGGCCAGGCTCTCCAGCCTGCCATGCCCGGGCTGCTGACACTGCCTGCTGCCACTTCCCTGAGTGACTGCTTGACAGAATAAATCTGTGGGAGAAGGAGGCAGTTCTGATCTGCTGTCATCTTCCCCAAATGCTCCTGATGCATTTTCTTTCCTCATTACACATGAGATGTCAAGTCCTCACCTGTGAGTGCAACTCGACATCTCCCCTGCACGCCCGCCTCCCCCTGGAAGGCTCCCAGCTCCCGGCTGACAGGGTCCCTGCAGAGGTGGCTCCAGGGGAGCTGCCCCCACCTTCCCAGTGCTGTTCCCTCAGCCTGACACCCTTCAGAGTGGCCCCTGCCCCGTGCTGTGCCCCTTTGCCTCCATAGACAACAGCGCCCAGCCTGTTGGAGGATCCCTTCAGCCAGAAGCCACGTTGTTGGCTGGCTCATCCTCCCTGTTTTTGGGATGAGCTTCTTTGGTGCCTGCAGGTGCAGGCACAGCCCTGTCCCTGGGGTTGGTGTCCTGGCTGCAGGTCCAGGAGCCCTAAGCTCTTGTGGGAGCAAGCCAGGGCTCAGGGAAGGGCGGCATAGCCAGTTCACCTCCAGCCTGCCTTTGCGAAGGAGAAGGAGCAATTAGCAGTCTGATAGCAAGATTAATAGCAGATGCTCATAATTAACTCACTATGCATGTAAGCAGCTATTGTCTCCATTTTACCCTGCGTGGATTGATATTCAGGAGTGACTCATTACAGAGACAGAACCGATTTTGCCTGCGGAGCGCAGCCACCAGAATGGAAATTGCAATTAGAGTTGGCTGTGTCCCTGCCAAAAGCTTGAGGAGCAGGCGCTGGGGTGGGACAGGCCCCCCTGCCTGCCCTGGGGGTCTGCCTGGGCCCCCCAGCAGTGCCCAGGGCCGGGTGCTCCCCTGCTCCCAGCTCATCCCAAAGGCTGATGGCTGCAGAGCTGTTGGGCTGGCCCAGCCCGCTGCTGAACGGAGAGATGAAAAATGGCTGGAGAAGCTGGAGAGTGGCCAAAACCTGCTGAGAGTTGCAAAGGGAAGCAGAACAAAGCGAGGTCAAACGCTGCGGTGCTCTCCAAGCCAGAAAAGCCTTGTTTTTCTCCTGGAAATGCCATCCAGACTGGCCCTTCCCGTGCTGGTGCGTCACCTACGCTGTGGCAGCAGCGATGGGGACTTTGCAAGGTGTGACCCCCCAAGAAGGGCTCTGTGTGTCTGTTAAAGGGTGCAGGAGCAGCTTCCCCGTGCCTGGTGCTGCCTGTGAGGGCAGGAACGCTCTGGGGTACATGGTCTGTGTGTGCCCCAGCCCTGCTGGCTTCCAGCACACGGATCCCATCAGGGGATGTGCCTTCAGCACATCTCTCACGGTTCCTGCAGAGCCCAGTGCCAGCCAGGACATCAGACCCGAGGCATGCACTGATCCCAGAAGCTCGCCCAGTCCTGGCCAGAGCTATGGGCTCTGGGGCAGGGCAGAGCACGGCCCCGTGAAGCTGTGTCTGTGTTCAGGCTGAGCTGCAGGGGCTGGCCCGGCTCCTTTGGACATCCCGGTAATTGCCTGTGTCAATTCGCTTCTCTGGAACAGCTTCTCTGAGGACGGCCCTCCCTGGGGAGAGGTGTAGAGCTGCTGCTGCAGTCTATCTTTTGTGTGGTTTTTTTTCCTTCCTGCTCACCATCACCTCACAAAAGTGAGATTGAGGCAGAAAAGGTTTGTTTGTGTAAGCCCATGAAGTATTTTCAGTGTACAGACATGAGCAGCCACAGCAGGCAGCAGCTCCATCCCTTGGCCCAGCACTCGGGGACAGGGATGGGGAGCTGGAATCACAGACCCCGGGCACAGGGGGGCTGGAATCACAGACTCCGGGCACAGGGGGGCTGGAATTGCGCTGGAATCACGCAGCACCGCCTGGCAGCGCCTTGTGCCATTTGCGTAATCCCTTCCCCCTGCAGCCCGGCCGGCGGATGCGCTCCCAGCCCCGGCGGGATCAGCCCTTTTTGGCTCATGCCATCTGCACGTGTCATTAGGCAGCCACGGTCGCCATCTGGGCTCTGCCTTCTCGCAGCCGCGTGCCCAGGCAGGGCAGCGCTGGGTGGGGGTCGCAGCCGTGTTTTTGGGATGGCAGCGATCAGCTGCGGGGTGCCGGGGGAAGCCTCCGCAGCCCTGGCCTGGACGGGCTCCCGGCCGGGAATGCTGCGGGTCTGTGCCCGGGCTCTGGGCGATGGGCAGGGGAGCAGGAGCAGCTCCACAGCTGCTCATTTCCGTGGGGCTGGGGTGCCAGGCTGGCAGGGAAGGAGCTCGCTCTGCCGAGCCTCCAGCTCTTTGCTCCTGCATCTCCTCCCTGGCTGGCGCTGCCTCCGAACAGACCGCGAAGGCGCGGGCATATGGTAATGCATATTTAACTGGTATTTACATTCAACAGTGTCTCTCTGCAGCTCTGTTTTCCTTCCCAAATGCTCTAATTCCTCCCGGCTCCCAGCTGGGGAGGCCGGGGAAAGGCGGGTGCCCTTGGCAGGGTTGAGGGGCTGCGCTGGGCTGGTGCTGCCTGCAGGCTCCTGCTTGGTGTCCTGCTGGGGCAGCTTCCCTGCCTGGAAGCCAAAGGGCAGAGATCCTAGTCCTAGGCTGGGAGCTCAAACAGTGCTCTGAAGGGAGAGGAAACCCTCCAGAAAGTTGCTTTTAGGGGTAAAACACTCGGTGTTTCCAGGAAAGGTGTGGGGGAAGGCTGTACTTGTGTCTGCAGAGAGTCAGGTTGGATGTGCTGGGTGTCCTGCCCCAGCCTGGCTGCCCCCTGGGCTCCCACCCACCCTGGGCCATGGGTGAGCATCCTGCTGTGCCAGGAGAGTGCTCCTTGCTTGGCACAGCCCCTGGCACAGAGAGAGCTGGACAGGTGCTGGTGTCTCTCTCCAGCACTTTTACCAATGGCTGGGAAATGTGAAAACCAATTAAGAGCAGAGGGGAACTGTTAAGGCAAAAAAACAAATAGCTCCTGTTCCAATTGACTTTGCTCCTTAATCCTGGTGCTCGGGAGCTATCGTTATTCCAAACATACCAGCATAATAATTAAACATAATTACTTGTAGGTTCTGGGCTGGTGACTATCTATACTGAACGCTCCTAATGAAATTTCTATTAAGCACACACTGACTGGTTAATAAATAATAACAAGGCCTCAGTGTCTGGTCAGGGAAGGGCCCTGGTGTGTCCAGGTGAGGGGAGCAGAGGGTGTGGAGCAGCATTCCCCTGTTCCATTCCTGTGCCATCCCTGGAGTGTTGCAGGAGGTGTAGGAGCCCTGAACACCCTGCAGGGCCTGGCTGCTGCCCCATCCTCACAAGCTGTGGCGGTCCCCACCAGCTCCTGGCCCTTAAAATGCAGCCTGGGGTGACCTGTGAAAGGCCCTTCAGGGTTTTTGGTCTCTCTGTATTGATGTGAAAAGCAAACGTTGGGTAATGAGGACGTTGTCGGAGCTCCAGAGAGAGAAATCACCTGTTCAGCTCAGAACATTTTCCTTGAGAATTAATCCTAATTTAGGATCCAATTATAAACATAGAGGGTAATATAATGGCCTGAAACATTAGTCAAGGCAAATTCTATAATTGATGAGTGCTAATGTGAAACAGTTGGAAAATGAGGACGCATTTTGTTTTTAAATCCTCCCTCCTCCCCCTCCTCTGAGATATCCTCGGCTTTGGGAGCCGGAGCACTTCAAGAGAACAAAGACCCTTTGAAAGCTCCTTTTTTTCCCCCTTTCAATGCTTATCTGAAAGGACATCTCTCTCCCCTTAGTTGCTGTAATCATAAAAGCACAGGTGACAAACTGCTTCGTACCAGGCATCATCAATTCCGAGCTGGGGATTTTATAAACACGTTTGTGTCTGTGTGTGTGTGTACACACAGCAAAGGCAGCAGCAGCACCGGGGCTCTGTGCCAGCAGATGATTCCTATCAGCCCACCCGGGGAAAGCCAGACAACAAACTTTTAAGGGACAACTTTAATGTCAGCCTCCCCTGCGGTGGCGATGCTGCTGCGGTGCTCCCTGGGCACGGGACAGGGTTCTTGGGGTCCACTGGGTCACTGGAGAGATCTCTGCCCTTGTGGTGCTGGCAGTGATGCTTTGCAAACATTCCACAGGCGAGTTTTGCTGCGCTTGTAAATACTTTCATCCGTGTTGTGCTTTGTCACTGTGGGAAAGGAAGATAAATTGAGTGTCAGGGCTCAGAGGTGCCCCACAAAATGTCCCTGGGCAGCCAAGGAGCATAGTTCTGAGTTTCATCACTCTTATCCTGATTTTCCACCCTGTCCAGCTCACTCCAACACAGCTCAGAGTTTGCTTGGCTCAAGGGCTTTGCTGTGATCCATAAACGAGGGATGCAAACCTCTCTTATGGACACTGCCCACAGCAGTGCCCACAGAGGCTGAACACCTCTGGGAGACACTGCCCGTGGAAGTGGCTGATGGATCTGCAATCCCCGTGTTTAGGGAAAAGGAAGGAATGCACCCACCCCTCAAGCCTGTGAATCCCTTCTCTCCTCACAGCTGCTGGAGGCTGCTGGAGCTGCTGGGAGGAGATTCCTGCCTCCCCCTGCCTGCACTGGGGGTGGGACCCTCGCTGCGGGTGTCCAGCATCCCCCCGGGCTGGGCAGCTGCCGATGCCGATGCTGATGCCCGGCTGTTTCCAAGGTGACAATCTCCCTGGCAGCCTTTGAACTCCGAGGTGATTTCTTGTCTCTGAGCAGCACCTCGGCCCCGCCGGCGCTTCCCTGCGCGGTGCCAGGACGGCTCTGCTGCCCGGGCTCTGCTGCTCTGGCTGATCCACAAAGTGTTCCGAGCAGATAACGCTGCCTCGGCTTGTCACAGGCTCGGAGAAATAAATGCCTGTCTCTGTAACCAACGTGCTCAGCCGTGTTGAGAAACTTCCTGGCTTTTCCCACCTGGTGTTTTCCTCCTCCAGCTCAGCCTCGGGTGGGCAGAGGTGAAAGTGGAATTAAATATATTCCCTTGGTGGGGTGGAGGGGCTCTTGGCAGCAGTGGATGGATTGGAAATGCAGTGGAATGGCAGGGATGGAATCAAGGTGAGTATCCCACAGCCTCAGAGGGGCAATGGGGTGGGGAAAACCTGGTGCTGGTCTGGGGTGCAGGGCAGAGCTGTGCCCCTCACTCCAGCACTCACAGCCGCCTTCCCCCAGGCTTTTATCTCCAACCTTTTGTGAAAGATAAAAAGCAAAGGGAAAGGGAAAAGAGAAAATCCCGAGGAGGTTGAAAGTCATCATTTGAGGATGATTTTATTGTTGCTTTGCCGTCTGAGTGGCTGAATCCCTTCGCAATGCAGTGCCGAGCAAACACCTGAGCTGTGTGAGCTCAGGCAGCTTTGATGCCAAGCACAGGTGGAGCAGCACACCTGGCCTGCAGTGTCCCTTCCCCCCAGGGCTGCCTCCACAGCCCTCGGATTTCTGGCATCGCTATTTCAGCTTTGTCTGCTGCACTTCCCCTGCAGGTGGGCGCCCGGGGGCTGCTCAGCCCCCACATCCCCAGCAGGGGAACAGGGAATTGTGCCCCATTCCCTGCCTCTCCCACCTCTGCCTCCCTGGGCTGACAATGATGCATCCCAGCCAGAGGGAGTTTCCTGGAGCAGAGGGGTGTGATCACACATAATCCAGCCGCTTCTGCATTTCTTGGTTCAAGGACAGGTCTTAGTGTTCTTTTACTTCTCTGCCTTTTCGTGTCCATCTATCAGGGTTTTTTGTAATTCAGTCACTCCCAGGGCACGTGGCTGCTCTCAGGGAATATCTGCCTGCCCTGCCTGTCCTCTCTGGGGCTGGAGGGCACTGTGCCTGTCCAGGGGACTGAGGGGGAAAGCAGTGCCAGGCCCTAAGCACTCTAAATCCCTCCTCCTTCTCCTGCACTTAGAATCTCTCTGTTTCCATCCCCTTGGGCACACGTGGGGCTGTTTGTCTGTCTGCCCCTGGGAAGGAGCACCCCACGGGGGATCTGCAGCTCCCATTTGAGGGAGGGCACAGACACGCTCTGTGCATCCCCCAAACCACCCAGCTCTGGGTGTGCTGCCCACACCTGCCTCCAAACCCAAACGGAGGGGACTCCAAATCTGCTCCCTTGAGGTTTGCAGCCCTTCCCTGCACCAAGGGAGGCTCAGCAGGCTCAGAAAACCCCACCTGCAGTTCCCTGCACGTTCCCCTTGCAGCCCTGGTGTGCAGCCCCAGAGCATTCCGCACTGAGAGGAGCTTTTGGCTCCGGCTCAGGGCGTCAAGAGCCTCAGCTAATCCAGAGAAGTATCCAAACAGAGCCCGAGGCGCCAGCCAGCCCCGTGCTGCGGATCTGCCATTTCATCTCCGTGCTCCTGGTACTCCAGCCTCAGTGAGATGCTGGCCAAAAGCACGGCTGTGGGGGAGGATGCTCAGAAAACCCCCCTTGGAGCCCTGTAGAGCGTGGAGGAGGGAAGGGGATGCAGGAAGGGCTCCGGTAAGGGATGCTGGTGCAGGGGTGGTGGCAGGTGAGGTGAGGAATCCTTGCAGCACACGGGGATTGCTGCGGTGTCAACACCACCCCTTCCCCCTCTGTGACATCCCTCTGTGACATCCCTCTGTGACATCCCTCTTTGAGCCGGCTTCAAAGACGCCTCTCCCCCTTCCCCTGCTTGAGGAAGGTGTATATGAAACTTTAATTACAGTAGCAGTGTTTAAAGGGGTGGTTACACCTGCTGAACAGACAGCACTCACAGGAGCACACAGGGAACCATCAGGGTGACAAAACTTTGCTGGTGCCATCCCGGTGTCTCAGCTCCCCCAGAATTCCATCTGTGAAGGAGATCAGGCCGTGCCCTCTGATAAATGTGTAAATGGGGGGCTCAGGCAAGTCAGATGTGGAGGAAGGAAGAGATTTATCCCTCTATAGCAGTGTCCTGGCACAGCTGCAATAATGCTGCAGATGACCAAGCGAGCATCGCTCTGCTCTGTGCTGGGGACAGGGCGTAGGTCAACCAGGGCTGGATTCAATTCCTGCTCCAAGAGCACAAGCCTGTGCTTTCAGGGGCTGGGCTTTGGGGCATTCTCACATGCTGGTTCCCCTCTCCCTGTTTTCCCATCACCAGACCCTGGGGCTGTGGCTCCTGCCTGCCTTTGGCAGGTGTTTATTTGTGAATATGAGAATTCTGCACACCAGGAGATCAAGGGATGAGAGACTGGCCCAAGGTGATTTAGGGAGCTGGTTGTGTCCAGGGCCGTGTGTTGGTGCCTGGGATGGCTGGCAGGGCTGGCACCAGGCTCAGCATTGTGGTGCACAAAGTGACATTTGAGGACAACGTGGCAACTTATTGCTGAGCAGAGGAGAATAAATCTGCAGTACTAGGGTGGAGGCACAGTGCTGTAAAGCAAAGAGCCAATATAACAGTCTACATAACACCATTAGTCTGGGAGCGAGGCAGTTGATATAGAAGGAGAGATGGCATGAGCCAACAGGTCCCCACTTTATTTTTTTCCCCGTGTTTAATACAGTGTTCTGGAGCTGCTCTCTATGCTCAGTGTGTTTTATTGTTTTGCTCACCCTGAAAGAGGAACTGCTGGGGCTTTGATAAATGGATGGGAGTGCTGGGCTGGCTGTCACTGCAGTTTCTGTGGGTGTTCTGACCCACAGGAATTGTCTCTGGACATCCCCTTCTCTCCTGGCCTCTTCCTTCTGCTCTCTGTCCAGTGCTCATCCTGAACTCTGTTGGCACCCAGGATGGCATTTGGAGCCTGCCCAGAACTCTGAGTTAATTCAGTTACTGGTTTTGTAGATGAAAGGGAGCTGGGGGACTGAGGAGGGGAGCACGAAGGGTAGCTGAAACATACACTCCCCTGGAAGTGGCATGGAGCCCTGATTACCTTCCCTCAGTGCTGGAGCCCCAGGCTGGGTCCATCTGAGTTCCCTTGGCTCAGTGTACCTCGCCCCTCCGAAGTGCAGACAGGTGCTGCTGGAATCTGAAGGATCCTGAGGGATCCTGGGGTGTCCCCGGGCTCTCCCCTGCTCCTGCCTGCCCTGGTGTGAGGGTCTGACCCCTGGGATGCATCCAGGCTCAGAGGGGTTCTGTGTGACCTCAGCACAGAGCCAGCAGGGACGGGGAGGTTTGCAGAAGTGGCTGAACAAACCCCGCCAGGGGAGCTGGGGAAAGGCGCCACCGACTGAGAAGGCAATTTCGGAAGACAAATGCAATCTGCGGATCTGAATATCCACAAGTGAAACTGGGGGGAAGATAAAAGGAGCAAGAAGTCAGGGGATGCAGGCGGCGGCGGGTGCACTTCAAAGGGGAAGGGAGCTGGTTTATGGATTTAGCGCCAGGCGCGGAGCAGGGAGCGGCATGGGAGACAGCCCAGGAAAGGGAATTTTAAAAGCAAAATTTCAGACGCCTGTTTCCCCCTGGGTGAAATTACACAGAGAAATATTCTGGCAAAATACGAAAGGGACTGAGATGAAAGCACAGCCCAGAATATCCATTGCAAATGGCATCTGTCCGGGAGGGACAGCCCAGTGTCCGAGGGGGGCTGTGCTCTGGGGGCCAAAACCTGCATTTTCAGAGCTGGCTGCAGCGGGGCATCACCTGTGCTCAGGTGCTGTGGGGAGCAGATAACTGCCCCTTAGACCCCTCCAGCTTCTCCTGGCACTCTCAGGGTATTGATTAGGGCTGGAAAAACCCCAAAGAAATGATCTGGGGGTGCTCATGTGCATCCAGGGTGCAGGAGGGTTTGCTGGGCCATGACACAGTGCCAGGGAATTTAACCCTCCTGGCTGCCAGGGGCAGGGCTGGCAATGCCCCAATGGATGGGGAAAAGCTCCCTGGAGCGTTACCTGCCCGTGTGAGTGCCCAGGTGAGGGAGGACTTGGAGCAGAAAAGGCAGGAGCAGGAACAAAGGCACCCCAGTGGCTCGGGAAAGGTTCCTTTGCTTGCGGCTGAAAGCGCCGGGCAATAATAATCAAGATTTATCACTTGGCAATCACCATAGCAACATCAAAACACAAGTGGGAGAGAGATGCTCCCCGGGGGGCTCCCTGCATCTCCTCCTGCTGTTGCTCAGCCCCAAGCAGGAGGAGCAGAGCCTGGCAAGGGCTCTGGGGTTGGTGCTGGAGGAAGGAGCCCCCAGCCACCATTGAGCCCTGCCTTGCAGCAGGAATTTTGGGGATGAGGATTATTCCCTGCATGGCCACACCCAGGGTGCCTGCTCTGTTCCTGGCTGCTCCTTGGGACACTGATGTCCCTTCCTACCTCCTTTTCAGGTGCCAGCCAACTGCTGGGTGCAAAGAGTGTGTGGAAAGAAGAAAAAGCTGCATTTCCTTCAGTGGTGTTGGTGGCTCCTTGTGCTGCTCCAGGGGGGAGAGGCTCATTCCTGGCACTGGGACTGGCAGCAGCACTGCCCTGCTGCCCCTGGGCAGCTCTGAAACGAGGAGAGCTCGCCTTGCTGGCACCATCTCCAGCCCTGTCTCTGCTACCAGAGCTGCTAAGCCTCCATAAATATGCTTTTATTAATCAAGCAGTGTTTGTTTAGCATAAACCAACTCCCCTGCTACATGGCTGCAGGAGCAGCACGTGGTTCACAGCCATGACTCAGGGCTGCCAGTGCTGCTCTGCAGGGCTGGAAGGGCATCATCCATCTCTGCTCCTCACTGCCAGCTGCCTCTGGAGCCCTGGGCACAGCGGGCTGGCTCCATCCCTGTGGGTCTGGGTGCTGGGAGAGGCTCCCCAGGCCTGTGCTGCTTCCCTGGGGATGGGCTGAGAGTGGGATCAATGCTGTAAGCACATCCCTGCTGGTGTGAAGGTGGTGACTGAGCCCCCAACAGGGACCACTGTCATCCCCTCTGCTCCCCAAAGGGCACAGCTGCAGCTGGCCAGACGGACCCCAAGCTTGGGGACATCCCTGCACAGGAGGGAACAGCCATGGCCAGCCCCTTCTCTGAGGAGAGCACAGGAGAGAGGGACCCTCTGCTGGGGCTGCTGCCTCTGCCCTGCTCGGGAGCTCATGGAGACGTTGGAACAGGGAAAAAGCAGCTCCTGCCTTTGAAGGGGCAGCCAGGCAATATCTGCTGGGAGAGGAGCTGCAGGCTGCCGGCTCCTCTGCTGCTGATCCAGTGCCAGGTTGCAGGGGCTGAAGCAGCCCGTGGAGTTAGCAAAATCCTTTATTTTACATTTGATATCTTGTTCAGATCAATAAGGATTCCTTGAGCAATTCGGGGGCTTGTAGTCTCCTGATTAGCTGTCCCTTTATCCAGCTAGATTTTTCTTATCTAGAGTAATTGTTGTTCCAGAGAACATCTACGGCTGCAACATGACCTTAGCAGCAAGGGTACGGCTCCCCGAGAAATACAGCTCCCCACGCCGGCCCTCCCTGCCAGCCCCTCCGCCTTATCTCCCTATAAATTGTTGCTGCAAGCTTTTGTTGCCTTCCCAAGGTGAGCCAGGGCGATCTGGGAGGCAAATAAATAAATCTCCATTGCTGAAAGGCCCCGGCAGTGGCCGTGGGGAGGAGGAGGAGGAGCGGGAGGAGGGCTGCTTGCTGCTGTCCTGCAGGCTCTCTCCAGCAGGTCTCTTGCCCAATGGACTTTGACAGGAGTTTTTTATTAACCACTGTGTCTCCTCCATCTATTCCCAGCCCCTGCATCTTTTGGGTTTGTGCTTCAGCATCAGATTGGAAATAAATTGATGGCTAAAATAAAACCCCTCTCCAGATGGGAGGGTGATGAATGAGAGAGGAGAAGGGGCTGCAGGGAGGTCGCTCTTGTCTTGAGTGGCTGTTGAACATCTTGGTTTTGTCTTTGGTGGTGCTGCCAGGGAAGCTCCTGGGTGCTTGGCACTGCCAGAGGGGGAATCTGGTGTCTTGGGTCTTCCACTGGGATTTCATCTCTCCCTTCTGATGGGATCTCTCGTTTTCCCTGAATAGTTAAGGGAGACTAATGCAGTGCTGACACTAAAGGAGAGCTTGACACCAGCCCCTCAAATGCCACCTGACACCGGCAATTCCTGGGAAACAAACAACTCCATTAAATTCCCTGCATGCAGGAGCTCTCAGGAGCTGTCTCCATGGAGCACCTGCCTGCTGCTCCTCTTTGTCTGCACTGTGAGAATCAGAGCCACAGGTTTTATCTGTGGGATGCCCAGCTCCTGAGTACTGTCCTGCCCAAACCCCTGGGGATGCAGCTGGGCAGCTTTTCCCAGAATAAATTACAAGGAACCAGGGACAGAGACGAGGTGTTCTCTGCAAAGCAGCTGGTGGCTGAAGGTGTGGGCGACTGGGTGTTTTTCCAAACACCTGGCAAATGAGCTCCCCACTGGCTCTGTGGAGGATCAACACTGCTGAGACTGAATGTGGCAAATGGCCCTGGCCAAGATGATGTGGAGGGAAAAATTATCAACTCCCCCAAATGCTTCAGCATTTCCAAAATAGCCCTGAGTGCCTTTAGGTTCTGACTCTGCTCTGGTGTTGACTCTGATCCTGCAGGAGGGAGAATGGACAAGGATGGTCAGGGGGTGGCAGGGAAATGCCAAGTGGGCACGGGGACAAGGACAGGGACCAGCTGTGCCCAAGGAGGGTCCTTGCCCAACTATCACCAAACCACATCTCTGTGTCCAGTGGAGCTGCCAAGATGCACCTCCTGCATCCTTGGAGGCACCCAGGAAAATCAGCCTCGTTTATTTACAGTTTCTTCCTTGTCTCTCTCTCCCTGGTGTGTGCAAGTCACCGGGAGACTCTGGGGAGCCCTGATTGTGCTTCAGTGCTGATCCTGCCCTTTTTCTGCCCTGCCCAGGGCAAGAGCAAAGGACTGATGGAACCACAGCAGCATCCCCCGATCCCCGCAGCATCCCCCAATCCCCGCAGCATCCCCCAAGCCCCGCAGCATCCCCCGGTCCCCGCAGCATCCCCGGTCCCGCAGCATCCCCCAAGCCCCGCAGCATCCCCCAATCCCCGCAGCATCCCCCAATCCCCGCAGCATCCCCCAATCCCCGCAGCATCCCCGGTCCCGCAGCATCCCCCAAGCCCCGCAGCATCCCCCTGTCCCGCAGCATCCCCCAATCCCCGCAGCATCCCCCGGTCCCCGCAGCATCCCCCAATCCCCGCAGCATCCCCCAATCCCCGCAGCATCCCCGGTCCCGCAGCATCCCCCAAGCCCCGCAGCATCCCCCAATCCCCGCAGCATCCCCCTGTCCCGCAGCATCCCCCGCTCGTCCCCGCACCCCGGCGCTGCCTCTGGGAGCCATGAGGGGGAGCTCAGCCCTTTCCTTCCCTTTCCTTCCCTTTCTTTCCCTTCCCTTTCCCTCTCCTCGGCTGCGCGCAGGGCTGGACCGGCTTTGCCGGGGGTACCGGGGAGCCCCTCGCTGCCTGTCCCCGCCTCGCTGGGGACACCAGGGGATGTTCCACACCTGAAATCCCCCCGTGTGTGCCCGGTGGGAAGGCGGGAGCCTGGCGAGGCAGCGCTGCTGCCCCTGCAGAGCCAGTGTCCACTGGCAGCATCCTCATCCTCACTGCATCCTCTGTCCCTGCCCTGGCTGTCCCCATGTGTCCCCGGTGTCCCAGCTCCTGGGGGTGCTCTGAGGTGGCACCCGGCGCCCCTGTGCCCACCTGCCAGGTCAGGGGGCACAGCTGGGCTGAAGGAGCCCCTCGGGGTCTCACCCTGGGGTACAAGGAGGTCCCCAACTTGCAGGGAGTCTGAGGCATCCCCTTGTCACTCCTGGCTGACCCCTGACTTGTGTCAGAGAGAGCAAAAAGGGCAGAGAATAGGGGAGATTTTATGCATTTCAAATTTCTGAAAAAAGGAGAAATCCTATCCTATGTCTGCAATTATTTTATTATGCAGCACTAATGAAAAATACACTTGAACATCTAAAAAAGGCCTATGGTAAAGAGTTACTTAATGGAATAAATCACTCTAAATTAAGCAATTATCCCTTTGATTTTTTTTTATTTTTTTATTTAAAACACCAATTGGCCAAAGGTGCTTCAGTAGTGTGAGATAAGGGCTTTGGGCACAGTGAGAGCACATTTCCAGGGAGAGCCACAGCCCAGAGGGCTCCAGAGCAAGGCTGGGTGTGCTGGGGAGCTGCAGAGCAGAGGGTGGGCACGGGTGGGATGGGGGTGCAGGGCACAGGGTCCATCCCAGACCCCTCTGCACAGCCAGGTCCTGCCTGGCAGCTCGTGCCAAACCCATCACAGCTGGTGCAGGCAAGGGAGGGAGGGAGGCAGTGAATAAATAAACTAAATGAATAGCTGGGCTCTTCAAGGGGGAAATCAGGGATGCAAATTAGGCAGGGCTAATCTTCTAATCCCAGGAACTGACCTTGGTAAATGTGACCAGGCTCACGGGGAGAGGGACCAGCTCTGCAGGGCCAGGCAGGGCTTGTCCTGGGCAGGGCTGTTCCCTCCCAGCTCCTCCTTGGGAAAAGCCACCCCTGAACTCTCAGCAGCCCCTGGGAGCAGCAAACAGCCAGTGCCTGATCCCTGTGCCATTGGCATCTGCTCCTGGTCCCAGCTCTGCCACCAGCACCCAGCCCCATCCCCGCCAGTTCCACCCTCCCCTGCCTTATTTGTTAAATATCCTGTAATTAGAGAGAAATAAAAGGCTCCTACAGATTAGGGGGTAATTATACTTAATAGGAACAGAATGAATATTCCTGGTTAACCATTTGGGCTTGGCACAGATGGCACAGAACTCTGTGTTTCCCTCTGAGCAGAGCAGAGCCCTGGCAGGGCTCTCATTAACCAGTTGCTCTCTGGCTCGGGACCAAAGGCATTAATTGGTTAATCAGCCCTGGTGGCACTGATGGGTCCCTGGAGGGGTCCCTGGGCTGGGGAGGCACTTTGTGTGCCCGCTGTGCCCGGGGTCAGGAGCTCTGCTGTTCTCCCTCCTGGAGGTGCCCACCCCGTGTCCCCCAGGGCAGTGGCTGCTGCTGGCAGGGTGACAGGAGACATCCAGCTCTGGGAATGCTGCAGACAGGCCGTGGCTCCCACCCAGCCCCTGGAAGATGAAGGGGCTCCCATTATCCTGGGATCCTTCTGGAATCACCGGGCACTGCTGATGCACGGTGCTGGTGGCAATTTGTGTTTTGGCATCCCTGGCACAGTGAACCCCACAGAGAGGGTTCTGTGTGGGAGCAGGTGACAGAGCCAGGGCAGGGTTTGGGGAAGAGCTGCCCCTTGGGGCTTGGGCATCCTGTTCCTGGAGGCACCTGGGCAAAATCTGCCCCTGTTCTTGGCAGCCCCATTGAACACGGGCGTTATGGTGTTCAAACAACATTAATAAACACAGCAGCAGCCACAGGGAGAGCTTTATTTACTGTAAATTCAGCATCTAAACACAGACTGCGTTTTGTCTTCTACAGTTTAACACCATTCATAATTCCATGTTTTAAGAGACTTCCCCTGGGGCCTGAGATGCCTTTTATATCTGAGGCTATTCCCAATTACCCACTGTGCCCCTCCAGAGCTGCCTGCTGCTCACACACACAGGGCTGAGCCTCAGAGCTGTGTTGTCACCTGGGGCTCTGTTCCCCTGTCCCCTTCACGAGACCCTTGCACCCCTGCACTGATGGGAATTCACCTGTGCTGCCCCTGGGTCCTGTGTGTATATAAATAAATATATAGAAATATAAATATTTATAGGTATGATTCATCACAGTGCCCACAGAGCCTCTCTCCTCCTTTGAGACCCTTGGCAGAGCAGAGCACTTGTGTCCCCTTTATTCTCACTTGGGACCACCCCTCCAAACCTGCAGCTTCTTGTCCCCCAGTTAAAAAACTGTGAAAAATTAATTTATCCAGCACTAAGCAAATTGTGCTGGGCAGCTGCTGTCACCCACAGGGGGTGTGGGCCCGTGGTGCTCTGTGGAAGGTGAAAACAAACCTGGAATGGGCTGTGCTGGGTCCTTCCCAGCTCAGAGCAGCCAGGTTGGCACCAGCCCTCCCTCCTGGGGCCCAGAGGGTTTTGAGCTGTCAGGGATGAATTTATTGGGGTCTTTGCCATTCACCTGCTTTTCCTGGAAAATGGATGAGTGTGCCTGGAATGGGAGGTGGCTGCAGGTCCCAGGGGAGGTTCCAGAATGGAGTGATCGTGGTTGGTTTTGTCTCCTCATCTTGGCTCCTTGGTGCTTCCAGCCCCACCGAGCTGGGGATGCTCTGGGGGAGCCTCCCTGCACTGTGGGGCTGCCAGGAGCCTCTGTCCTTGCTGGGGCAGAAATTCCCCTGCTCCCCATCCTTATCCAGCCCATCACCTTTCCCTCAGCTCCAGCTCTCACCCGGAGGATGAACCAGCTCTGCCTCTCTCCCTCTTTCCCTCCTTCCCTCTGCACATCTTGGGGAACCCCTTGGGTTTTGCAGGGGGAACCCCTGGGCCTGCTCCTGCCTCCCCATCCCAGCAGTTTCAGGGCTCTGTGTGGAAGAGGGAAGGTTTTGCCACCTAATAAATTTAGATTTAATTTGCAAGTGAAAAAGAGCGTTTTCTTTTGTAGCTGATGCTGCAGCCCAAATGTCTGAGCTTCTAGGGTTTAAGTCTAATTAACTGCATTTCACAGCTTATTTAAAGAAAAGAATGGAGGCATTAAAATTGTAAAATCTAATTTTTAAGTAAATCTTTCAGCACAAAATGAATGTCGCAGTCTCCCAGCCGCCTTGGCAATATATCTCTTGTCTTCAAATTTCAACATGAGCTTTTGCAAACATGAAATTATTCATTAGACCGTCTGGTAAAAGGATAAATAAGTGTCGCTTCACATCCAAGATCTCCCGGTTTTCCATTTAGCAAAAGATTGGTTTACTCAGGATTATGCAGAGAGGCCAATGGGAGACAGGAGGGGACAGATAACCCAGTGGCCACGTGCTCTGCCTGGACTCTGCTGGGCCTTTGGAGCAGTGGGCAGTGAATCTCCCTGGAATTTTGTCCATTTCCCAGGAATTTTGTCCCCTTTGTTTTCCACGAAAGGCCATTGTCGCTGTCCCCTTCCACCCTCCTCACAACGGCAGCTTCTTTCTGCCCTCCTTAAAAAAGAACGGATTTTATGGAATCGAAACTATTATTTTAACAACTCTACGTTTATTACGACTTCTAAAAACCCCAGCGATTTGCCTTTTGCTTGATTAAAGCCACAATTAACTGTAGGAGCGAGGTGCTCAATGCTAATGCCAGTCCTGGCTGGATGCTGAGGTTCAGTCTCGGTGCTCCTGATCCCTCCCTGTCCCGGGATTTGCTCTGGGATGTGCCCTGGGATGTGCCCGACCCTGCCAGCCCAGCTCAGCCCATCCCATCCCATCCCATCCCATCCCATCCCATCCCATCCCATCCCATCCCATCCCATCCCATCCCATCCCATCCCATCCCATCCCATCCCATCCCAGCCCCGGGGTCGTGCTGGTGCCAAACCGAACCGTAATTAACAGTGGGATGTGGAATGCAGAGGAGAAGTAATTAACAGCTGAGGAATGCATGGAAAGATGATGCTCATTAGCACACCCCACGATCCAGGGCTGGAAATGGGATGTGAGGATGTGAGGTATGGATTGGCACTGCTGGTCATGGTGCCAGAGTGAAGGAGAGCCGGGCTCTGTGGGGTGTGGGGGCACAGGGAAGGGTTCCCATATAGAGCCCAGGCTCTGTGGGGTTTGGGGGCACAGGGAAGGGTTCCCATATAGAGCCCAGGCTCTGTGGGGTTTGGGGGCACAGGGAAGGGTTCCCATATAGAGCCCAGGCTCTGTGGGGTTTGGGGGCACAGGGAAGGGTTCCCATATACAGCCCTGCTCTGTGGGGTTTGGGGGCACAGGGAAGGGTTCCCATATAGAGCCCAGGCTCTGTGGAATGTAGGGGCACAGGGAAGGGGCTCCCCACCAGCCAGGGGATGCTGCACCATGGGTTTGGGTGCTGGAGCCTGTGCAGAGCAGCTGCAGGGGGTGAGCTGTGTCAGTAAGAGCAGGGCTGACACAGGGTCCCCTCTCCAGGTGACAGCCTCACCTCCTGCCCTGCTCCAGGACAGCCTGGAGCTGCCTCCTGGATGTGGGGGCATTTCAGGGAAATAACGACCCACACTGGGGCCTGCCACAACTGAAATACCCCAAAAATGACTGAAGTGGGACGTGTCTGTTGTAGTTTCATTTTGCACCAGTATCATACAAGTGAAAGCAGATGGGCAGCTGGAATCTCATTTCCAGCAGGGAATTGAAATCCAGGGAGCAGCATCGGTGCTGGATCCAGCTCCTTCCTGCCAGTACCCCCCTGTTGAGGGCTCCCTAGAGGGATGGGTTGTCTGGAATGGGGACACACAGGGCCCTAGAGGGGTGTTTGCCTCCAGCAGAGACAGATCTGGGCTGATCCTGGGAAGCAGAAGATGATTTTTCCCCAGCCAGGACAGTCCCATCTGATGTCTGTCCATCCCGTGCCTCTGAGCAGGGCAAAATCCTGCCAGGAAGGAGACAGGAGTGGGAGCAGAGCTTGGGGTATCTCCTTGCAGTGCTGCTATTTCTTGTTGGTTTTTAATTCTGAATTACAATGTGTTTCTGCAGGCTCTACTGTATCCCTGGAATCATGCTCTGTGCTAAATCAGTCTGTGGCAATCAATGCTTTTCTAATGAATTCTGAATTCCTGATGTCAGGACATTGTGCTGCTACTTGTTTTCTCCCTGCCCTTCTTTTTCCTCTGCGTTATTCCTGTGAGCTGCAGAACACATATTCCATGTATGTGTATATATATATATATATATATATTTATATATATACACACACACATATATATATATATAATTTTTTTCTCTTCCTCCCCTCTGCAGACCTCATTGGCAAAGTTAATGGTGTGTTTCTGGAGTAATTAGAATGATTTAAATGGCCTCATAACAAAGTTCTTCTGCAGGAGCAGAGGCTTCTCACCCTCTGTATCTGTCATGTCTGGGCTGGGAGTGGTGGTGGAGGGAAAATGTGGTAGGAAAGGGGGGGGAGCAGCCCCCCAGGCAGGAGATGTGGGTGTGGGCAGGTGGAAATTCATTATTCATGGCCGGCAGCTCGGCAGGGTTTGTTTGTACACCTGGAGATCCACGGCAGTGAGGGTGATGACCCCTCTGTCCCTGCAGCTGGCACAGGTGGGAGCAGCTCCCTCTGTGCTCCCTCTCTCCAGACCAGCTTGGGATCTGTGCGTGGGAGGATCCTTGCCAGCACCAGGAGATCCAGGAATATCTGAAGGCTGAGATTTTGGCTGCAGGAAGGCGCTGGCTCTGTAACCAATGATGCCTTTTGAAGCCACTGCTGCCTCAGCTATTCCTTGTCCCCCTCCTGTCGATTCCCCAGGAGCAATCCCTCACAAAGCCAGCCAGGCCACCCAAAGGGGTGTGAGGAGGGGCCCATCCCCACGGCTGCCCCCAGCCCCTGCACATCCAACACCTGTATTTTGGCCCCAAGGGATGCTCTTGCCATGGCAACCACTCCTGTGGTCCAGCGGTCCTGCATCCCTGGTGTGACCAAAGGAGCAGCACTGGGGACACCCCAGTGTCACCACACCCTGCGTGGCCAGGCCGGGATGGGGCCCTCCTTTGGACTCTCCTCTTGTGCTCCCAACAGCGCCTCAGAAATTAAGAATCAATCCGATTATTCAAGCCCATAAACAACATCATAAAAATAACATCAATTTGCACAGAAAGGCGCTGCATTAATGCGCCGAAATAATGATGCACTTTTACAACATAAATTTACAATCAATCTTGCTTTTAACACCGTGAAACAACAGTTGGAGGAGGATCAATCCTTCGCCTGAATTAGACGCTTGAGTCAGAGATGCTTCGGGGGTTATTTTTGGAAGCTTTTAGCACCGGCTCTGGCGGGGCTGTCGCTGCCGGCTCGGCGTGCGGCGCTCCCGCGGCTGCGGGCGGGATGCCGGGGGTCGCGCAGGAGCTGTGCCTGCCCTGCCCCTCCGGAGCGGCGCTGGGAGGGGGCTGGAGGGGAGCAGGGACCCCCGGAGCTGCCAGGAGCAGCCTGGGCTTCCCAGCTGGGGCTGGGAACACCGGGAGCCATCCCTGGGGCGGGGGGAGCGTGTCTGACTCTCCTGGTTCTGCACGCCTGCCCCAGCCTGGGGACTTTGTGTGTCCTGGGAATGTTCCTGGATAGAGCCAGACAACTGCAACTCTATGCACCAGCCTCGCCAAAAAGCCATTCCTGACATTTTCCCCACTTCTCTGTCCCGGAAAACACCCCAGGAGGCTCAGCAGTGTCCACTGCTGCTGCTTCCCAGAGCTGCATCCACCCAGGTAAGTTTTCCCATCCCACCCAGGTAATTTTTCCAGGTGCCTTCTCAGCAAAGGCTCAGACTATCTGGACCCCAGGCTCTGTTGCCACAGCTTTTTAGCACAGCTTTCTATTTTTATTATTTTTACTTATAAATGGGCCCCAAAATGAAATCTCTGCTTATGGAGAGATTGATTAGTGAACCAACTCAATTATGTCTTTAGCCGAGAGCTATATTAAGTAATGCAGCAAAATTATTGCCGTGTGCAGATCCATTTTGTTAAGCAGCTGTTCGCTGGCCCGAGGAGGAGAAGATGGAGGTGAAAATGTTGTTATGGTTCTGGAGAGAGCCAGGGACCCCAAAGGCACGGGTGGCTGATCCCAGGGGAGGCAGGGGATGGTGTGAGCCTAGGCTCCTTGGCTGAGCTGGGATTGCTCCAGGAGGGAAATCAGCCCAGCCCTGGGGCCAGTCTGTCCCACCGTGCCCTCTCCAGCTGTGAGCCTCTTGCCATTCCCTGGTTTTGGTGCCTGGCTCTGCCATGGCAAAAGCTCCACGAAGCCACAGCTCTGGAAGGGATGGAGCAGCAGAAGGAGCGTTTTTTATGTTTCACTTCCTTGCTGCCGTCACCAGCACTGGTGTTCCTGCCTGGATTCTTGTCCTGCTCTGCTCCCTGTGCCCACCCTGGACATTCAGTGCTGGGGTTTATGGCAGGCTGCTGCCAGCACACTGTAAATAAGAGCTGGAGACATTTCCATACTCCGTGTCCTGCCTTACAAACAGCCAGGACAGGGAGTGCTCCCGGGTGAGCAGCAGAGCCCGGGCAGCTCCAGCAGCCTCAGCTTTCCTGCTAAAACATTAACGGCTTCCAGGCAGCCCCAGCAGCTCCAGCAGGATCCTCTCCCTGGTTAAAAGGAAGCTGCACTCATCTTCTGATTCCGAGTGTCTTTTAGAATACAATTAACTTCCACACTGCATTTGTTCTTCCCAAACCTAATTTAGTCGTACAAGGACAAGGGTGTTCCTGCCGAGAACAGGCACCTACAAATGCAGGAGGGTCCAGGTCAGGCCTGGCACAATTAGAGATGTATTTCCTGTGCTCAGGAGCTTTCCTGCACGCTGCTCTGCCTGCAGCTGCAATCCCAAATGCCATGGCAGGGAGAGGGGAAAGGGCTGCCTGCTCCTGTGGGGAATTTTCTGTGCCAGGCTGGAGAACCGTCTGCAGGTGAGGCCGGAGCAGCCACATTCCAGAGAGCCTGGAGCATTAAACAGGAAAAGCTTGGTGCTATTCCTAATGCCCCCAAGAATCCCCCACAGCACCATGTTATCCACAACCAGATGTCACCAATGCCCTCCCCTGGACCAGCAGAAAGCCCCCCTGTGAGCTCATGAGCCCCCATTTCCAATGTCTGTGGGGAAAAGCCAGTTGGATGGGAAAGGCTGTTGGCCATGTGGAGCATTTCCCAGGATTTCCTCCCCTCACTGAGCTCCTGGGGGATGATCCCCATCCTCTGGGGTGCTCAGAGGGAGGGATGCCAGGATCTGGCTGCCCTGCTAGTTATGAGTGTGAGAAGAGGGATCCAGATACCTGCTCTGTAGGATATCTCCCAAGGGACACCTGAGTTTGGGAATTTCCTCCCCAGATCTCTCACAGTGCTGGTTTTCCTGTGGTGTGTGGGTCCCCAGAGCCAGCCCCCCTCAGCCCCTCCTGTGCATGGCTCTGGCTCTGCAGGGTGGTGTGGGGGCCCCCCTTACAGCCCCTCATAACAGCTCGTTATGACCTGCAGGCTCAGGTGCAATAATGAGTTTTCATTGCCGTGCCATAAACTTTATGGAAGTTATAAAGGAATGGAGCTGTGTGCTGGCACTGGGGAGTGCAGGGGGGGCTCTGGGCACCCCGTGAGTGATTCAGTAGGACAGTGGTGGGAATTGCTGCTCAGCAGGGCTTTCCCTGGCTGGGGTAGGGGGCCTGGGGGCTCTGTGGGGCTGGGAGGGACACGGACACCTACAGGGAGAGTCCCTGAATTAAAGCCCAGCCCAGCCCTGTCCCAGCTGCACACGTGGGTCACACATTTTATTGGCTGTGGCACTGTTTCATCTGCTGACGTTTTGGGTCCTTCCTCCTCCTCGAAGCTTTGCTTTTACGACAGCTCAATTCCCCAAAGGTGGCTTTTTTCTCCCTCTGCCTTTCCAAACCTCCAGAGGATTTATTTCCCTGCTTGTGCTTAAAGCTCATCCTGCTCCAAAACCCTGCCATGGCAGGGACACCTTCCACTATCCCAGGCTGCTCCAAGCCCCATCCCACCTGGCCTTGGGCACTCCCAGGGATGGGGCAGTCACAGTTTTTCTGTGACTCCCGACCCTCACAGGGAAGAATTTCTCCCCAATCCCCACCTAACCCTGCCCTCTGGCAGTGGGAGGCTATTCCCTTGTCCTGTCCCTGCATCCTGATGAATCCTTCCCATGAAATCCATCCCAGCTTTGGGAGAAGCTGGCTCTCTGTTCCTGTGGGCCCAGGGGTGGTGGCAGGCTGTGGCACTGACCTGGTACCCTCAGCAGAGGGACAGCCCAGCCCAGCAGCACAGCCCGGAGCTGCAAAGTGCGCTATTAAATATTTAATTCAGTTTAACGAGTCAATAGAGTCGGTGCTATCGGGTCGGGGGCTCGCTCCCAGCCTGCTCTGATTAACAAAGCACCTGGGCAGGCAGGATCTGCTGATCCAGGGCTGTTACACAGCGCTCAATGCCGCCGGAGAGCAGCATTAACTGGGAAGCATCGATTTCGACATTAGCCGGCTTTTACATTCGAAAGCAGACGATGCAAGGACCTTCAATTATCTTCAAAGCAACTGAAGGGAAGGAAATTGGTCTTAGATGTGGTAAATAGACTCCACAAACTCTACTGAAGCATGCAAAGATGTACACAAGAGAATTGCAGATCCTCGCCTAACTGGCTGGAGTTTACTCAAAAATGTGATTGGAATTCTGCGGATTTCACGGGAGGATGTTTTGGCGCTCATCTGATCTGGGGCTTTGTTAATCTGATTGGGATTATTGCTGCAGGAAGCAATCCCCACCTGGTGTTTCCTGAGGGTCAGCCCCTGTGCAGGAGCACCTGGAAAGAGAGATTTCCTCCTGAAATAACTCCATGACTTATTGCCACTCAACTCACCTGTTTTTTTTTTCTGATATCACATTGGCTGCCTGCATACGTGGGACTGGATTTTCCCAAGAGCACTGGAGCAGCCAAGGGATGTTCCGAGGGATGTTCCCTCTATCCCTGCACACTGAAAGTTCTGTCCCAGCTTCTCCAGAGCCTGGTGGCTCCTGCAGGGCAGGGCTCCCCTTTTCTGAGGGAATCACTGCGCTGTGGGGGGATCACATCGAGCTCCCCCGGCACTGCCATCCTACACAGGGATTCCCTGGCACAGAAATTCCCCGGCACAGGGATTCCTCAGCACAGGGATTCCCTGGCACAAGGATTCCCTGGCACAGCTCTCCCCGGGTTTGGCACAGGGCTGCTGAGCCCAGTGCAGGGATCCCCGCCGGCTCCCGGCTGCGCTGCCTCGCCCGCTCCCTCAGTGCCTTGTGTAAAGCACAGAAAGCAGCATTTTTGCACTCACCCCCTGTGCCTTTCCAGGCGGGACAGCGGCGTGCCCGGCTCCCTGCGTGCGCCTTGTCCCCAGGCAGTGCTCCGTAAGCGCTGATTAACGCTCCTGAGGAGCAGGACTCTCCCCGCCAGCCAGCACCGCTCCCCTCTGTGCCAGCGGGAGCAGCAGCAGGAAAACGCTGCTGTTGCTGTGCCGAGGCTTAAATAAGGAAATCCTGTGTAAAATGTTTTTTTGTCGTTTTTTTTTTTTTTTTTCTCCGAGCTTTGGTGGTTTCCTCAGCCCCAAAGGTTGCATCGAGCAAACACACCAGATCTTTCCAAGGAGGATTATTGACTGGGAGTCACACAGCGTGTAAACAGGGCTGGCAGGTTTGATCTGCAGCACAGCCGTGTCAATGCTCCCATTGATCCGAGCACAGGCAGCTGAGAGCCCCCAGGAGATGGGGCTGGGTGTGTGGGAGCAGGGCTGGCAGGGATGGCATCGCCTGGGCAGGATGGCACCCCTGTCCCACGGCGAGGGGACACCTGGGCTGTCCTCTGAGGGGTGCGGGGGGGATGCAGGATCACGGTCCGTGTGCTGCCCAGCCCAGCAGGATTTATCTGCAGCAGGTCAGGCTGGGTTTGCTCTTCCCATTGCTTAGCAACACGGCAGGGCCGGCACAGCTGGAGAGGAAGAGGAGAACCACAGGGGGCTGACCCGGCCTTGGCTGTGCTCGGTCACAGGATGCTGTCCTGTGCCTGTCTTGGCCTCTGGTGTGGGCTGGTGATGGAACTGAGCTCTCTGGGATCCTCAGGCCATGTTTATTGCTGTATTTATAAGGAATGGGAAGTTGATGCCCTGCCGTGGGGTGTGGGCGCTGCTGGAAGCACCTTGGGATATCCTGAGCTGCCAGCTTGGTCAGGTGGAGTGCTGGTTCCCAGAATGTCTGTCCCAGGTTGGGACAGCCCCCACTAAGTGTATGTAAACAGTACAAGCACTGTGTGAGGTTGGATAGCCTGTTCAGGAGCCAGTGGGAATGCTGGTCCATGGAAAATCCTGCACTGGGCAGGCAAACGGTGAGGGATGTGATTCCAGCAGCTGAGCCTGGCCTGTCAAGGAAACTTCCCTCGAAACCCTGCTTCTCATTAGCTATTTCCAAGGAGCAGGACGGCTCTTGGGTGTGAGTCAGCAGCGGCGGCGGGCTCGGCACCAATGGCATCAACAGAGCCGCTGTGACAGGGAGCGGCAGCGCTGGCGCTCCGGGGAGACGCAGGCAAGGAGCTGCCTGGCCAGGAGCCAGGGAGGATTGAGCAGGGAGATTCGTGCAGGGAGGATTGAGCAGGGAGATTCGTGCAGGGAGGTTTGAGCAGGGAGATTCGTGCAGGGAGATTGGTGCAGGGAGGTTTGAGCAGCGAGGTTTGAGCAGCAAGATTCGTGCAGGGAGATTCGTGCAGGGAGGTTTGAGCAGCGAGGTTTGAGCAGGGAGATTCGTGCAGGGAGGTTTGGGCAGGGAGGTTTGAGCAGGGAGATTCGTGCAGGGAGGTTTGGGCAGGGAGGTTTCAGCAGGAAGGTTCGTGCAGAGCAAGGGGAGGCAGACGGCGGCGGATCCGCGGTTCCGGCGCTGTGAAATCGCTCGTAGGTTTGGATTAAACACGGAGCTCCACAGCGATGGGAGAGCCAAAACACAACCTGCAGACTCTCGAGCACAACACGGGGGATCTGAAAGCCTCGTTCAGGATTTTATCTCCTCCGGGTACGGCTGCTGGGGTGCAATGAAGCGAGGGAGGGCTCGAGCCATCAATGCTCTGAGCATCCCCCAGCCCAACCTGGCGGGAGCAGTGCTGGGCATCACACAGGGCTCCCCAGAGCTCCCTGGAGAATATTTTATATTTTTACCCCCAAGTAGTCCCCCCCTCCACTCTCTAATTACCCTTCTCTAACCACATTTTCTGTTCTCTGGTAATTAAATCAAGCAGCACAAGGGCAGAAATACCTCGTGAGCTCCACTCTGGCGTTACATCAACACCTCGAGGCTGCCAATGCCTCAGTGTTCCTGCACAGCCTCCACATCACTCATTGGGAACAGACTGTTTAATCTCATTGCCCATCTCCTGGGGCCTCTGGAACCTTGTGTCCAGGCTGTGTGAGGCGCTGGCTCTGCCCAAGGGCTCCAACAGCATCTCAGAGTTAGTGGGAGCCGAGGGGAAGGGCTGGGGGCTCAGTGCCGTGCCCCCCTGATCCGGACCCGCAGCCCGGGCAGGTCACGGTGTGCAGGCTGGCAGCTCCCGGCAGCGCCTGGCCCGGCTTCTGCTCTGTTTGCCTGGGATGTCCTCCAAACCGCGTCCAGTCACAGGGAATTTTCAGCCTGAACGGTGATTTGGCTCCGTCCTGGAGGCAGCAGAAGGTTTCCTGTGCTGCCGGGGGACTCCAGCAGCGATTGTGGCTCGTGTCCTTTGGGCTGGAGGGTTCAGCAGGACAGGCGGCCGTGCTGGTGAGAGAGCAGGTGCTGGAGCTGGGAGAAGGATGGGGACAGACTGGGATAACCGAACTGCTCGGAGTGGGGCAGCTCCAGCGCCCATTGCCGGGGCAGGGATGCTGCATGCCCGGAGCACCCACTGCCGAGGCAGCCGTGCCGGGAGGTGGGTGCAGCTTCCATCCCAACTATTTATCTTGGGAGAAACAGAGGAATATTTTGTATCTTTGACAAAGCAGCACTTTACAAGCGGTTGACACTTTATTAACTAATCTCTGATACTTGAGTAATTTATTATGTTTAAGCTGGTGCCATCAAGTCTCTCAGCAGTGTCCGTGAGCGCCGGGAAATAAATTAAAGACTGTCCAGAGATACTTGGCTCATCGCTGTGATTGCTGGGCTGGCGAGATGGAGGGCTAAGGTTCTCTCCTCCTGCAAATTGGAAATTAGGAATTAATAAGATGACAGGCCAGAGAGCCCCGCTGGCTGCGTCTGGCAGAGCTGCTGGTGGGGGAACGAGCACGGCGCTCACTGCCTGTCCCATCCAGCTCCAGGAAACCTCGTGGTGTGGCAGCATTTCCAAGGAGCCAGTGGGATAATGTGGGTAATTACAGCCCTGTCAGGCAGCCATCATCTGGACGATGTAATGGAAGAGCTGATGTGGGACCTCATTAATAAAAAATTTAAAGTGGGTGATACAACAAATGCCAGTCAGCACAGGGTGTGGAGCACAGCCCCTGCCAGACTGGGTGGGATCTTTTGGATTTGATTGCCTGATAAAGGTACCAGTGCTGATGAGGCGATCCTCAGCTCCGGGAGATGAGCTCCAAAGGTTTGGGATGGAGGCTCGGGGTCCCCTCTGGGCTGGGGGCACCGGCTGGGGCAGTTGGAGCTCTTCCCACGGGTGGCACAAGGAGAGGGCGAGCTGCCCCATCCTCCCGTTTCCATGGCAATGCACAATTCCTGGCTGAGAGAGGAGGGAGCAGCCCTGGCAGGAGCTGCTCTGCTGCCGGCGAGCCTGGCTGGGCTGGGTGCTCCTCCACACGAGTGCTTGGGCACGGCCAGCGCTAATTAACACCTGTATCATTAACAAACAACAACCGAAACTTTAATTACTCAGCCCGTGCTGGGTTTCCCCCTCCCCAAATTGCCCAGCTCAGGGAAAGAAGCAGGAGTAGGGAAGGAGGCTGAGGGCAAAACCTGATTGCATTTATTAAGCCAATACAAAAACTTGGTGCTGTAATAGTAATTAAATTAATTATAAAAGCAATTTGCTCCAAAAATGGGATTTGACAGGTCACAGGGTGCTGCATGGATAGAGTGGGCAGGATGCAGCCCTCAGGCTGACCCCCCCATGGTGCCCGGGTCTGTTTCTTGATTTGTCACACGCCTTTTTGGGGACACACACAGAGCTCTGTCCTGCCCTTCCCATCTTGGCTTTCCCCTCAAAGGCAGGTGAGCTCTTCTTGCTCTGGAATGCTGAGATTTTTTGGGTGAGACATATGGAGGAAAGAGAAGGGAGAGGCAGTGGAGGAGTCACCAAAGGGTATCTCCACTCCCTTATCACATCCCTTGCGTGCCTGCACCCTGTAACCGGCCTGGTGCCAGTCAGGGGACGGTTTGTGACTTTGTTGAAAGTGAAAAATCATCTGCTGAAAGATGAGAAAAGTGCTGGCTTAGAAGTGACACGTTTTTGGCCCAAGCTGCTGGATCTGGAAAGCTGCTCAGAGGAAGCAGATTGCTTCCAACCAGAAAGGGTTTGATTGAAAACCTTGTTTTCTGTGGGAGGGAAAAAGTTTTGACAAAACGTTTTTATGGTACCTGGGCCCTGTCTCGCCGCCGGCTCTGGAGTCGCTTTCTCCTCTCATTTGAGCTCTTCCCCTCAGCAGCTGTTGTGCTGAGGATTTCATTTTGAGGATGCTTGTGCAGCCAGGCAGAGGGTGATGATGGGGCAACAGTGCTGGGGTGCTGGAGCATGAGGGAGAAGCTGCCCCAGTCTGGTTTCCCCTGGTGTTGCAGAGAGTCTGTGGTCAGTACCTGTGGTGATGTTCCCAAATTTCCTCTGGCTGCCGTGCAGAGCAATGGACTCTTTTCACAGCCTGCTGGTTTGTGTTTTGCCATTTTGCCTCCTTTAGTAAATGATGGAGGTGGCTTCTGCCATGTAAAGTAGGTCAGAACCTGAGCAAAGGATTTACCAGGTGCCCTGGATTGGGAAGAGGGAAGCACCAAGCTCTCCTCTCTCCCATCCTGCTCCTTCCTCCAAAGACATGCTGGCATCTAACCACTTTTAACCACTGGGTTTGAGCAGCAGACTGTAAGTTAAATTATAAGTAATGCTCAGCTCTCACTGGGCTCAGTCTGTTCTGCCAGTGCAGGAAATGCTCCCCCAGCCCAGCTCTGCATCCAGGCCAGTGCAGTCATTATGTCTGCAGGGAGCCAGGCTGCAGCCCTGGGCCTGAAAAATGCATGAGCCATGAATGTGCTCCTTCCCTGGGAGGGGGGCAGCTCAGCCTTAATCCTCCTCCTCTGCCTCCCCATGGCCCCAGGAATGGGGCAGCTCAGCCTTCATCCTCCTCCTCTGCCTCCCCATGGCCCCAGGAATGGGGCAGCTCAGCCTTCATCCTCCTCCTCTGCCTCCCCATGGCCTCAGGAACAGGGCAGCTCAGCATTCAATGTCCTCTGTGGCACAGGAGCAGCAGTGGAGCCGTGCTCTGCCTGCATGGGAGAGCAAACCAAGAGCACTGCTGCTCCTGCTGCAGCTGGCACTGTTCCTCACTGCGGTTTCCAGAGAAATCCCATTTTACCCCAAGGAATTAGCCCAAGAAGCCCTGGCACTGCCAGGGGTGTCCAGCCCAGCTGGAGTGCCAGCTCGAGGGACTCTGCTCTGCCCAGGGTGTGATGCTGCTGTGGCATCACGTTATTGTGCAGCTGCTGGGGTGCAGCAGGGAGGGGACCCAAAACCTCAGCAGCTGTTATGGGGTGTCCTGTGTGAGCATGGAGCAGGAGGGCCCCTGGAAAAGGGGCAGCTGGAAGTTCCAGTCGAGCTGTACCGACATAAAAGCAGCAGGCACACCACAGAGAGGATTTCTTAACGCAGCAGGAGCCTCCCGGGCAGGTCTGAGGGAAGATGAGAGAGCTCTGGAGTGCTGTTCCCAAGTTCAGCAGAGGAAAGTGCTGGCTAAGCTGCTCCTCTGGCTCACCCCACACTCCACCCGCCGGGTTTCCGTGCAGGTGTAATGGATGGAGGAGAGTGGGATTGAAGGTCTTGGGGGCAGAGAAGACAGCGCGTGAGCCATCAGTCAGGTGCAAAAGCAAAGTGGTAACATTTCAGGGCAGTAATTTTTAATAATTTATGAGTTTCACTCGGTTCCCAGAGTGTTATTACCTCACTTAACATCATTTACAAATTACACATGATCCCATCAATTGTAGTAAAGTGAGGAAGTGTCTGGGAGACGCTCAAAAATCAAACGCTATGGAGCAAATGAGGATTTATGAACCAGAAGGGGCTGCAGTGCTGGCGGGGGTGGGGTGTCACCCACCCCACGCTCGAGTGTCCCTGGGATGAAGCGTGGAGGCTGCAGAGGGCGAGAGAAGGGACGAGGGATGAGCTGTGGGACCACGCTCGTGTTCTCCCTTCCCCAGGGAAGGGAGGCAGGAGCGAGCCCTGGCCCCCTCTGCTCGCCTTCAGCGCAGCATCCCGGGCGAGCTGGGGAAGCGCCGCTGGCACCGCATCCTTCTCAACACCGCCAGCGGCAGGAGCGGCCGGGATGCTCCTGCAGGGGCACCGGGCACCCCATGGCAGCACCAGCAGCGAGGGCTTCGGGGGGCTCCAGCAGAGCCCCTGGGGTCTGGAGGAAGGGAAGGGACGAGCCCGTGTCCCCTGTGGGACGCTGAGCGGGGCTGTGGGTTAATAAAGGGTTTGGAACAGCAGCCAGGGTCTGCTTGGCACGGGCAGAGCTCCCAGCGTGGGGAGCCGCGGTCCCCAAATTGCCACCGATATTAGCGGGCCCCACGGCCAGGAACTGCCTCATCTACAAACAGATTAAGTGAAAAAAACTGTAGCAGCTGCTTGAATGCATTGACTTGTTGAAAACCACACAGATTTGGATACCGATGGCACCGAGTGCTATCGCTGAGGTGTCTCGGCCCATCTGCGTAAAGTAACTATTGATTTTGGTTGATATGCATCGATTCTAAGAAAACTGCCCTGCTTTGAAAATGAACTTCCAGTAGTTTCAAGGGAAGAGGCAGCGAGCGGTGTCTCTCGAAGGGCTCCCTCGTCTCGTTAGAGGTGGCTCCGGCATCTGAAAAACAGGAGCGAAGGCAAACAAATAGCTCGGAGGGAATTAAAACGCATCGATCCTCGGGGCAGGGGATAATGGCCTCCGCTAAAAGCTTTTGGAGACGTTAATACATCGCTTTGAATAAAGATCTGCCTCCAGCGGGAGGTGCAGGGCTCCCGGTCCCTGCAGGAGGCCGGGCTGTGCCACCTGTCCCTCGCTGTCCCTCGCTGTCCCTCGCTGTCCCTCGCTGTCCCTCTGTCCGTCCACCCGCGGTATCTCCTCCTCGCAGGCGTTTTAATTGGCAGTGCCCGGGCAGCGGGTCCCGGGCAGCCTGACCTGGCAGAGCTGCACTGTCCAGACCGACAGGCACAGAGTCCATCTGGGAGAGCCAGCCCGAGCTCCTCCAGCAAGTCCTCTCAGTTAATTAAAGGTATTAATTGGCATGCAGCCTGTTTATTTAAAGAGGCAGTGGCCTCTGCGGTGCCTGGCAGCAATTAGAGCTGCGCGGAGATGCGGGCACACGGAGAGCAGAGTTTGTGAGGCACCTCTGCCCCCATCCCCGGGACGGACAGTGCAATGCCCGGGGCTGGGTCTGTTCCTGCTGCCCCCCGATCTCCCCCCAGCCCCTCTGTGCACCCAGTGAACACCAGAGCGTGCTGGGAGCGAGACCTGCTGCAAGCAGCAGAGTTTGAATGTCAGAAACACATTTTTGGGAAAAGGTGCGTTGGGTGAAAGGTGTGATTCCTTCCTTTCACTGATTAATTTGCACCATAAGCCACGGGAGGGATTCTTTTGTTTCATGGTCATTCCCGAGCAGCCTGGCCACTGTTCCTGGGTCCCAGGAAGGGGATGGGATGCAGCATTGGCACCGGCACCATGCCCTGACCAGGCAGGCAGCCGTGACAGCTCCCAGGGATCAGACGCTCCGCCCTGACTCCATTAAAGTCCTTGCACTTCCATTTCTGAGCGTAGTCTGGGAGCGACACGAAAATTAGATCTAATAATGAATGATTACAACTTCCAAGGTAAGTCTAGTTGGTTGACTAATCAATTTGGTTAAGTGAAAATCCATAGCAAATGAGGCAGCCGCAGTACAACATTTCTCCATCCAATTTAAATTAAAACACCAACCATAATAATTTCACAATTACCCTGGGAGGATGCACCAGGGACTTGCCCCTTCAGAAGGGAAATGTCAAGGACTGCAGGAGAGGCCCCAGGAGTGGGTGGGAGCAGGGAGCAGCCTCTGGCATGGCTGGCTGCCCATCAGGTGCCCACAGCTCCCAGGGTGAGCCCAGCCCAGGAGCTGGAGAGGGGAACCTGCTCCTTCCAGTCCAGCTGTAATTTCTCTCTTCTGTGGCAGGAACGTGAGGGACGGGAACATTAAATCCCCTGGAAAGTCGCTGCCGCAGCAGCCTTTAGTGGCCTGAATTATTGATGTGTGTACAGTTGTGCTGTGAGCCAAACTGTGCCCAAAGCAAACACAGCAGCCTCTGGGGTCTGTCCTGGGCACGGGGCTGCAAGGGACAGGGGTCTCCTCCACCGCTTGGAGGGGGGAACCAGCACTTCTACTCCTGGTTGTGTCTGTCCCTTCATCTGTGCCAGCGATGATGAACAATCCACCCCCTGCTCGGCTGCCAGGGGTGCCCCACACTGGCACAGTCACCGTGCTTCCCCATGGCTGGGGCCAAACTTTGCAGGGCTGTGCTGATAAATAATGGAGCAGCTCCTTCTCCCCACGGCTGGGGAATGCTCCTGCCCGGGGCGGGAGAAGCTTTTGCACGTGTTTGGATGTGCAGGGGTCAGGCGGCGGTGAGTGAGAGCCAAGAGACATTTATTTGTGCAGGAATGCAGAGTTCCTGCGCGGGCACTGGCTGAGGAGCAGCACAGATTTCAGCACCGTGTCTCCCGAATCACCTTTGCCAGCCTGGGGAACGGGGGGTTGATGCCTGAACACACAAAATGGTCGCTACCATTGCTGGAGGAATTGTAGCATTTCCCCTTGGAAGGCTACAGGGAAAAGCGATGATCAGATGTGGCTCGTGTAACAGATGGATTTATGGATTATTTGGAGCCTCTTCTGCTAATTTTGCAAATGCTGTATGTCTGCAGGCTCTTAATAGCTGCATTCCTGGCTAAATGGATAAAGAATGTGTCCTGTGGGGACTGCAGGCTTTGGGGAATAACTTATGCAAATTCTCCGGGCTGAAGGCAGGTGGTGAGGAGTTTCCCCTCAGGACACTGCAGACCTGCTCGGTGGGATCCAAAGCCTGAGGAGCACAAACCCTGCAGCCAACTTGCTCCTGGGTGGTGCAGGGGGATGTGGGAGGTGGGATTATTGCTGCCCTGGGATGAGGGATGTGCTCTGACCACATCTCTGTGGTGGGAGCAAGGGATGGAGCTGCTGGGAGCTCGTTCCAGTGCCAGGGCTGGTGTCCCAGGGCTGTCCGTGCCATGTCCCTGCTCCAGCCCAGCATCCCACCTGCCCCCAGGCTTAGGATGTCCTTTGAATGTTAAGGCTGTGGTTTATTACCACTTTAGCTCTACCTAAGAGGGAGAGAGCGGGCAGAGCTGCAGCCCAGCTGGAGAGCAGGAGCCGAGGTGTTGGAAGATGCATTCCAAATGCAAGGTGGAGGGGAGAGAAATTATTAAACTCTCAGATAGCAACAGAGCTTCCTTTGTGAGCACTGGAGATGGGAAATTATGCTGAAGCAATGCATTGCAAATCACTCTCTGAAAGGCAGAGAAGGGCCTTTTATCCTGCGGCCCTGAAGTTTTCCTGGTATCTTTGTATGCAGAGGCATTCCTTCAGGGGAGAAAGAGAAGCCAGCAATTTTGTGCCTGATTGGCAGGCTGTCCAGCGTTGGAAAGATATTTGTTTTTTCAGAGAAGGGCTCACAGGCTGAAATCTCGCTCTTGCATTTTCCATTACAGAGGAAAATGAAACTTGGAAGACGCTCTCGGTGAGCGCTGCTTGCTCTCGCAGTAATAGTGGTGCTCCAGCAGCTGGAGAGGAGAGCTGCTCACCCTGGCCAGCCAGGGCTGGGGCTGCTCATCCTCCTGCCAGGCTCACGGGTGGGTTTGGGGCAGTACGAGGGGCTGCTCAGCCCCACTCCCCTCCACAGGCACTGGGCAGGGGCTGGGCAGAGCCCACCCACCCTGGCTGCCCCTGGCCAGGCCCCTGCAGCCAAGGCAGAGAGGAGGAACAAACACCTCCCAAAGCTCTCTGTGCTCGACTGGAGCATTCTGGAGTGGGGCATTCTAGAGTGGAACATTCTGGAGTGGGGCATTCTAGACTGGAGTATTCTGGAGTGGGGCATTCTAGAGTAGAACATTCTAGAGTGGAACATTCTGGAGTGGAGCATTCTAGAATGGAACATTCTGGAGTGGGGAATTCTGGAGTGGAGCATTCTAGAATGGAACATTCTGGAGTAGAAAATTCTGGAATGGAACATTCTGGAGTAGAACATTCTGGAATGGAACATTCTGGAATTGGAAATTATGGAGTTGCTTCAAGAGGTGCTTTGGAATCAGCAACAGCAGGGAAGAGCCTCCAAATCTCACTCTTTCCTCACTTCAAGAAAGACACTGAAGTGGTAGAGTGGGTCCAGGGAAACACAGTGAAGCTGAGGAAGAGTCTGGAGAGTTAGTGCCATGAGGGGCAGCTGAGGGGGCTCAGCCTGGAGAAAAGGAGGCTCAGGGGGAACCTTGTGGCTCTGCACAACTCCCTGCACAACAGAGGGCACAGCTGGGGAGGTCAGGCTCTGCTCCAAGAGAACAGGGACAGGCAAGAGGAAAGGATCCAGGAGAGGCTCAGGCTGGACACCAGCAGGAATTTCTCCATGGAAAGGGTGAGGGCTGCCCAGAGAGGTGTCCAGAGAAGGACTGGAGGACACTTCAGTGTTCTAGGCTGGGGGCAAGGTGAGGATCAGACACAGACTGGGCTCAATGAATTTGGAGGTCTTTTCCAACCTCAGTGATTCTCTAACCCTCACAAAGACACCGAGTCAGAACTTCTGCCAGGCCTCTCCTCTGCACGAGGGGAGAGTGCCCAGGGATGGGATTCCATAATAACAAACACCTTTGCAGCACCTCATTAAATCACGGCGTTTCTGAGGCACAGCGGGACACTTGTGTGAATAAATAGCGCAATCTCCCCGGCTGAAGTATTTTCACATCTGAGTTATTTCCTCTGCATATGATCAGCTCCTTCCTCGGGTTTGTTCGCTCCCCCGGCTCTGCCACGAATGATTTTCACTGATGAGCACAATTAACAAATGAGAGACAAAGTTGAAAAAAACACGTCAGCCCCCCCAGCCTGTCTTTAATGTTTTAAAGTTTAACAAATCGCCCAGGAAAACGGAGCGAGGAGAGATCGCTGCGGCTGATCACGGCACAGCTTCCCCTCCTTCTTGCTGCTTGCCTTTGTAGGTGACAAAATGACAACAACAGAGAAAGAGAGAAAAGAGAGTGGCCAAAAAAAGCCAGTGGAAAGACAGATGGGGTGTTTATGGGACCACTGTGTTTGTGGATAGCAGGGGATCAACAGGGCTGTGAATTGGATTTAAAAGTAAAGTTAATTTACTTTCATACAGGTTGCAGCCTGTAAGGGCCGTGTGGGAGTTCTACAAACAGAGGGGTGCCCCAGCCTCCAGTGTGAGCAGGCTCTGTGTGTGCCCAGGGGTGACGGGGATGGAGCTGGGCTGGGGAATGCAGCCCCCCAGAGATCCCAGAGCATGAACCCAGGGGGTTCCCTGGGAGTTCCAGTGCAGGCTTTGGGGGGTTTCCCACTGTGGGGACTCCCTGGGTGCCTCTTCATCTGCTTGGGGACCCCAGTGCTCCCCAGGCTCCCCTTTCCACGCTGCCTTCCCCAGGAAGCGTTTTGCAGCACGGTCTAATTGCAGGGTGAATAACGGGCCCTCCCTCGCAGTTAATGTGTTAGGGAGCTTTATTACCAACAGGAGAGAGATGACACAGAAGGATATTACACACGGTGTTGCTGTAATTATTTTTATGGCTCCGTGTGAGGTTTATGGCGGTGGCTTGGCGCGTTCCGAGGTCCCATTTTGGGGTAATTAATGTTCCCTGTGGGACGTGCCAGGGTCAGGGGCCGTGGTGGGCACTGGGCTGGTGCCAGGGAAAGGCTCTCAGAGGTCTGGTGGTGCCAGTCTGTGCTCTGCCTGCACCCTCATCACCTCCAGACTTGTTGCTCTGCCCTCCTACTGTCCAAACCCTCCCTTGGCAAAGCCAAGAGTTCGTCTTGGCAAAGAACTGGCTGCTCCAAAGGAAAGGAAGGGATAGAAACATCTTGAAAGGTGATGAATTCTCCCAGCCTTCCTCTAGTGGATTTTGCTTCTGTAAATCTCTCCCTCTCTCTTTGCGTCTGCTAATTGGTCTTAGCATTAATTAATCTGATTTCATTATATTCTCTTTAATTTGTCAAGATATCATTTCTTTCTTGGGCGAAGAAACGCTTTAGAGGGTTGTCACAATTGGAATAATTTCCCCCCTCTTTAAAATTACCAGAGAAGTCATTATCAATTAAGCTAATTTGCATACACATTAGAGTAATCATTTTAGCTTAGCCAAATTTGTGAAAATTTACATAGTATATTGACCTTCCACACTTCCACTTAAACATATAAAGTGCAAGAGGGACTGCACAGGCCTCCACAGTGAAGTGGGGTTTATTTTGCAGGGCTCTCGTTCTCAGAGAGGCCTAATTAGACCAAGTAATTTTTTATTTCAGCCGTAATTGCAAAACAAATAGGTTCTTCCGCAGCTTCTCCCCTTTCCCTTTGCTGAGAGGATGTTGCCAGATGTTTCCAGAGGTGCCTGCTCTGCCGTCCACTGCTGTGTCTGTGTGTCTGATGGATCCTCACAGCAAAGAGGAGCCCAGGAGGAGCTGGGACCCCCAGGCTGAGCAGGGCTCGTCCCCTCCAAGCCCAGGTTGCTGAATTCCCACTCCTGCTTTGTCCATGAGGTGCACGGCAGATGGAAAATCCTCTTTTTGGCCTTCTAACCGAGCAGCCCTCTTCCCCCACCAGCACACATTTTGGCCTTGAGTGGTTTTAACGGCAGCCTTCATGCTTTGATGGAGGATTTTACACTAATGCAAGGCATTACCTAGTTAATTTGGCCAGAATGGAGTGTCATTTTGCACGGTCAAAGTCATTGCTGCTTGAGCTAAAACTTCCATTACAGCGCCCTGCCCAGCCCGCGGGGGGAGGCGAGTGCTGCTTTGTTAAGTTCATTTATTAATGGGTGTCCTCAGGAGCCCATCAGGGGCTCGTGTGCCCTGGGGAGAGCAGGGGCAATATATCAATATATCAATATACCAATATAGCTGTATATCAATATAGCAATATAGAAATGTATCAATATAGAAATATATCAATATTGCAATACATAAATACATATACATAGGTATATACATATACATGTAACTATAACTAACTATACATATATATAATTATATATATGTAACTATAACTATATATATAACTATCACTCCAACTATAACTATATATACATAACTGCAACTAATACTTATAACTAAACTATAACTATTACTATAAATATAAATAATAAGAATAATAAAAATAATATAATAATATAAATAATATAAATAATATAAATAATATAAATATAAATAATAAATATATATAATATAAATATATATAAATATATATAAATATATAAAAATATATATAAATATATATAAATATATATAAATATATATAAATATTGGGATTTCCCAATGATGCCTGTGAGACATTAATTCTGACTGAGTATTTGTGATTCTATTTGCTGTATAATGAATCCCAGGGAAGGATCCAGCTGGTTTTGGAGGGCCTGTTAACCACCAGACCAGACCACGATCCCTTTTCCCTCTCTGACTTCCAGCATCTCCCTTTAACAGTCTGCTGTGCCTGACAGAAGCAGAGGCAAAGCCCTGCAGGGCTCAGCACTGCTCATGCTGCTGGAAAATCTGCCCTAGCCTTGCCTGAGGATGGGATGGGAGTGGGAGGGTTTGAGGATGAGCACAGAGAGCTGCATCCCCTGCTCATGTCCCAGGCACCAGCCAAATGTCCCCCACCCCAGAGCAGCCACCCTCTCTGCTTCCCAGTGCTGGGGCTGAGTCAGCAGAGGCACCAGCACAGCCGCCAAAACATCAGAATAATATCAAAATATCAAAGCATCAAAATATCAAAACGTCAGCACAGCCACGGCAGGGCAGGAGAGGCTGAGGAACTGACTCCAGCCCCAGGCAGCCACCTTGTACAAACCCAGGAGGTTCCTTGATTAAAAAATGCATCCGCAGTGCATAAAAAGAAATAAATAAACACTGTTCAGGGCTGAAATCAGCCTGGCTCTGCCCCGTGTCCATCGTGGTGCTTTTGTTTGAGGTGAGGGATGCTCCACGGAGCCTGGGGGCTGGCAGCTGCCTGTGCCTGTGCCAGGGAAGGGCAGACACGTGAGAAAACACCTATTTCTGCTCGGAAAAATCGGGCCACAGCCTGTGATTAGACTCTGAGACACATCTAGCGCCAAACCAAGCCTGTTCCACACCTGCAAATGAGGTCTGGCAGCCCCGTCCCACGGGGGTCACACCTCGCTGGGAGGGATGGATCTGGGGGAGGCAGCAGTGCCCAAATCTGTGAGGGAGGGCTGGGAGTGAGGGCAGTGGGCACTCGGGCAGGGGGACAGAGCACACAGAGCTCCATCCTGCCAGGACCCACAGCCTCTGGGCCTAATTACAGCCGGAGAGGGGAGAGGCGTCTGTCGGGGTGTGTGCGGAGCTGTCAGGGGGATGAGCTGGCCCTGAGTCAGAGGCAGAGACATGGGAACTGTGCAGAGAAAGGGAGCGGTTGATCAGAGGGGCTCCTCACTCCGGGAGGACTCGGTCTCCCCGGGGCTATGCAGAGCAGGGCGCTCATCAGCCTCTGTGCCTCGGGGCACTCTCGCTCCCTGGCACCCCTTTCCTCCCCAGCACCTTCCCAGGCCAGCCCTGCCTCTGCTCAGCCCTCCCTGTGGCAAGAGAGGGGTGAGAGGCATTCCTTATCCGGGCTCAGCCTTGTCCTGCTGCTGTTTGTATCATTTTATTGTCAATAATAATTGCAGGGGGATTGCTTTTCACAGCAATGCAAGTCCTTCACCAATGCAAAGGGTGGGATTTTTTCCATCTGGAAGAGTGCTGGAGCCATCCACCCACCTGTGTGGTGTTTCTTGTGCCTGGTTAAAGATCATTAGAGCCTTTGTTAGCAGAGCTGACTGACAAGGGGAGTAGATTAATATTAGAACACCCTGTCAAAAGTGGTGAAAAAGCTGGATTGATTTTCTGGGGAGTTCAGTCAGAGCTGTGTGTAGAGCCCTTGGGTGGTTACAGTGCTGAGCAATCTCCTGTGCTAGCCAGTCCCTCTGGGAACAGGCAGCTCTGCTGCTTATTCCACATCCACCCCAGCTCTCCCTCCCTTGGAGGCCACCAGCCAAAATCTCAGTCACGGGGCTGCACCTGGAGCTGCTGGGGTACCCAGCCCTGTCCCGTGTGCCCCCCTGGCTAATTGTGCCCCTCAGCCTTGCCCTTGACTATTTCAGGAGGGTCTTGGCCAGTCCTGATCCTTTCACCTAGTCATCAAAGCAAAATTTCACCTGCTTCATCCAGGAGCAAATGGCTGTCATGTCATAGACACACAGATTTGCATTAACAATATAACTACAAGGATAGCTAAACAAGTGAAAAAGAGGTTTTTTGGCGTTGTGTTGGACAGACATATGCTATTTAAACTTAATATGTTAACTGAAGTTACTTAAACACTTACTTTAAGTTGGCTAATTGACAAATCTGTACTTCTAAAAGCAAGCAATGACTGGAATATTATTTTGATGCAGAAAACACTTGGGTTTACACAAATTCCATGGTGGTAAATATTGTCTTTGGGGATCTATAAGGCAAAAACACTCGTTGTATTATCAGCAAAGGGGTCACTCATTTATTACCACTGGGACGGGCAGGAGGGCAGGGCAGGGCAGGGCAGGGCGGGGCAGGGCAGGGCAGGGCAGGGCAGGGCGGGGCAGGGCAGGGCAGGGTCCTTGGCTCACCAGTCCCCTCCCTGCTGGCCACCATCGTGCCACTGCCCCTCTGCAGAGCTCCCCCTGATCCGCATCCTTTGCATCCTTCCACTGTCACTTCTTCTCTGCACAACAGAAATTCCTGCTGTCCCCCCCATCCTCTGCTTCCACTAATGCTCTTCACTTTCAAATGCTAATAATCCACAGCACTAAAAGGCTCAGAAGTGGTTCTAGATTGTTTGATCTTTGCCCTGTGATCTACTTTCATCTTCCAGCTTTCAAACGTTACTTTGGGTTTACTTTGCCCCATTAAGGCTCTCCCAATGCACAGGCAGGCACTTTGGCTGGGTTTTGGCAGCAGATTCTCCCAAACTCTGATGGAGATGGGAGCGTTAAACTTGGGGCTTTTCCTTTTCCTGGCAATTCTTCACCTGTGGCAAACACAGGCAGGGTTTTAATTGCAGCCACCCAGGGGCAGGGACATGGTCTGGCCCTCTGGGGACCTGTGCCATCCCCATCTGCCTCCCCTCAGCTGCAGGGCCCAAACTGCAGCAACTGTTTAATATTTAAACCCAAGCAGTTTAATATTTAAACCCGAGCAGCCCAGGCAAAGCTGCTTTTCTTCTTTTTATTTATTCTTTTAATTAAATGCCAATTAGAAAGGAAGAGAGAGAGAAAAAAAAAGGCATTAAACACTTAAATACACACTACACCCAGGTTGCTCGAAGTTGCTACGAGCTAATTAGCTACTTAAGCGATCATTTGAAATTCCATATCAAACAATTCATAATCTGCTCCAAAACCTGGAGCTAGCAAGGAAACTCACAGAACCACAGAATGGGTTGGGACAGACCTTAGAGATCAGCTCATTCCCAACAGGGGCACCTTCCACTGTCCCGGGTGGATCCAAGCCCTGCCCAGGTGCTTGTGCCAACCTTGGCTCCCTTCAGAGCCTGGCACAGCAGCACCAGCTCAGACACTGCAACGCCTACAAAAGAGCCAGGAAACCAAAATATCCCCATTTACAGAGCAGCCCTGGTGGTTTTCATGTCAGCTCCACTGGAGGATGGCTGCCTGATTTCCTGCACACTTTTCTTTGCTGGAGAAGCTGCCCTGGCGAGAGAATGAGGAGGGTCAGAGCTGAAGCTGCTGAACTCAGCCTGGGCCGTGCCCCTTGCAGAGCAGAGCTAATAAATGTGCTGAGGGGGTTTTTGGAAGTCAGTTTGCCCCCTCCTGCCGTGGGAGGGGGACTGGGCAGAGCAGGGGGTGCCAGGAGCTGCACGGACAGGGGCAGAGCAGGGGGCACAGGAGCCAGAGCAGCGTGGGGAGCTAGTTATTAGTATTTGCATGTGCACTAATAAGAAAACATCATCGCAGGCTTCAGCCCTCATTTGCCTGCCAGCAAACAGCCGAGCAGCTCGAGCGGGAGCGGCGGAGGGGGAGCGCGCTGTAAATGCGCCGGGGAGATTTCAAAGGCACTTTAAAGCGGGAATGTGGTCTGGGGAAGAGGCTGTTTTCAATGCAGATTTGTTTTTGTTTGAATTAGTTGATGCTTATTTTAAGCTCCTGTGGCACACTGTCATCTCTGGATTGCTTGTTTTCCAGTGCCAAAGTCAACCTTAATTTCTCCCCTCCTTTCAAGAGGGAGCCGTGATTTTCCCTCTGCTGCACTGAGCATCAGATGGGCAGGACAGAGCCGGGCTCTCTAAGCGATGCTGACAGGATTACCTCCTGATTGCCGGAGTAAAACCCTGCATTCCAACGACGGCTGGGGCAGATGGCGCAGGCAAGCGCTGCAAGCTCGTCTCTAATTCCTACTGAAGGACAAACCTCGCAGGGACCGCAGATTCGCTGTGGATAAGCTGGAAAACTTTGGCTGCTTTTCTGAAGCTCCTCTGGCAGTGCTGTGCGTGCTGGGCTGGGCGTTTGTTCCCGGCCCTGCCTGGCTCAGGGGGCAACTGAGGGGCCCTCCAGCGTGGTTTTCTTTGGGAAAAAGGGAACATTTGGCTCGGTTTTGCAGGAAGGGGAGCAGCCAGCACTGGCACAGCTGCTCCAGGGATGCGCTGCCGACAGGAGGAAGAGGATGGTGAGAGTTTCCTTGTCTGAGAGCATCCTCTGCCACCCTGGCAGCTGTGGCATGGTCGGGGCAGGGGGTGCTGTGCCAAACCCACTGTCCCCCCAGGTCTGCCCTGGGTGCAGGGGGCACCTGCAGAGGTGTCAGCCCCGGGATCACCGTGGCCACGCAGCAGCGAGGGGCAAATCCAAGGCAGTGTCCCTGCCCAAAGGCCACTGGTGGTGCTGGCACTGCCCTCAGCCAGGACAAAAAGGATCTAATATTAATTAGTGAATTCATTTCTTATTAGCAGCTGGTGGCCAGAAACTTCAGGGGCACCTGTTGGCCTGGCAGGCAGGTTGGGTGGGTGCTGAGGGAGCTGGATGTGAAGGAGGACACAGACAGGAGCTCCCAGGAGCACCCACCCACCCACTGCCCAGCCTGTGACACCTCCCTGCCTGTGGTTCTGTCCTTGGCACCACTTCCTGTGGAGTTGGGCACCTCATACATTATTCAAGGCAAGAATTAAAGCTCTTGACCTTTCCTTGAGCCTGCCCCAAGACGCTCTCCTCCTGTGCCATCCCCAGCCCGCTGTGCTCCCAGCTCAGCCCTTCCAGGAGCTGTGCCTAACCCTCCTTTGCGCTTTAACAGGATTTCTGCAGCCTACACAGCGGAGGCCAGGGCTGCTCCTCACCTGCTGCTGTAATCTGTGCTGCTAAGCCTCCAGCTCTGTGCACAAAGCTTAACTTTGCTGTGCTTATTTGCCTTCTCTCTTCCCCTGCACCCTGCAGCCTTATTTCAGGGAGGAAAAGCTAATCTGCTTCCCCTTTGGCTCCAGACAAAGGCATTTAGAAGGGGATACAAATTGCTGATGGATTGCTGTCTCTGAGGCTCAGGTGGGACAGGCCACTTGAGGAGCCCCCAGCAGAGGAGAGAAGGTCACTTGCACAGGATGCTGAGGCCTCACATGCTGGGTTTCAGCATTTCCAGGCTCTGTGGATTAAACAGAAGATAACTGGAGAGTGGGATGTGGCTCATGCAGTGACACTGACGGGGCTGGGGTGGCTCCTGGACTCCTGAACCTCCATCCCACCCCTGCAGCAAGCCCTGAGCATCCCTGGAAGGGCATGTCAGTGGCTAAATATCCCAGGAGCAGGCTCAGGCTGTGCAGGGCTCCATCAGCTCCCGGCTCAGGAGATTAATGTCCGGCTTGAGCTGGAGGAATTCTCTGATGAAACTCCAAAATTAGAGCTGTTGGTTTCGGAGCTCCCTGCAAACGTTTCCTCACGGAACCCGGAATGACCGAGATTAGATGGAATTAATATGTGCGTTTTTCTATAAAGATTCCCAGCACAAGCATTTCATAAAAATGCAAATCTCAGCAGAGATTTATAATTAGGGAGGATATGTGTGGAGCTAACAAACGATCAGCACAGCCCAGCTCTCCGTGGATAATTGCTCGGGGTCCCACGGCAGCACTGGAGCCTCGCGGGTTCTCCCGGGGCAGCAGCCAGAGCTCTGCAGGAAAGAGGGATGTGCAGGGATGGAGTGAAGTGTCCAGAGTGTCCTCTGCCATTTCCTGAGGAGGAGGAGGTGGGATGGAGCTCACAGGGCACTTGTCCTCAGCAGATCCCAGTGCAATCCCAGTGCCTCCATTCGCTGCTCCCTGTCTGAGCCGTGGATGTTCCGTGGATGGGGAACAGGACCCCGCTGTGCTGGGAGCTGCAGACTGCCAGGAGCAGCTGAGAGCTGTGGCAGCCCAAGATGTGCCAGTCCTGCTCCCTCTGGAACAATCCCTTTGGAAGAAATGAGCTGGCACACATTGATTTTCACGACATTTCACAGTTTCGGGAGCATCCCTGAATCCCTGGATGCTGAGCCAAGGAGCTGCCAAAGTTTTGGGGAGGAAACGCCCCCCAGGCACTGCTCCACACCCCACTGCAAGGCTTCATTTCCCTTCCCTCTCTGCCATTCCTTCCAGAGCCAGGAGGAGACCCTGGTGGAATATTAACTCCACGGTGGCCAAGTGATTATTTATTGCAATCATTGCTTTCAGGTCCTTTGACTCTCCCTGTTAATTAGGCTGCAGGGTGTAATGAAGGTGATGGGAAGCAGAGGGAGGGCATGGAGGAGAAGCCACATCCAGCCTTGGCACTGGCAGGAGGGCAGAGGGACCCTCTGGGCTGAGCTGCTCATCCTGGATGCTGGAGCCAAGCCCAGTGCCCCTCCCTGCTGTCCTGGCATCCCAGGGCACATCCCAGGGCACATCCCAGGGCACATCCCAGGGCACATCCCAGGGCACAGCCAGGGCTGCAGGATGCTGAGCACAGCCTGGGGATGGCTGAGCCTGAGGCAGAGTGTGCTGCCCCTTCCCTGCACAAAGACCAGCAAAGGAAGTTGAAATGAGATTGTTTAAATGACATTTGTGTCCCCTGCCCCAGGGACTGTGCTGAAGCAGGGTGTGAATAGAGTGGCTGAGAGCTGAGAGCAGCTCTGCTCCAACTGTTATTGAAAATTTAAACCAAATGATGATGCTGGAATCCATGGTGCAGGTCCCCCAGCACCTCTGGCTCCGTGCAGGGTGCCCTGGGCACTGTGGCAGCTGGAATGTTGCTGCTCACTGCAGCTCTCCCTTCCAGCTCTCATGGATCCTTTGGGTCCCCAGCTGGGTGCTGAGCAAGGCACCCTCTGCTCTCTGGGGTTTTTCCATCGTGTGGGGCAGGTGAGAGACGAGTCTTAAAATGCAGGAAAAAATTCAGCATCATTAACCCTCCCTCTGGGCAGCCAGACCAGGCTCCAAACCCACTTTGGTCGGGAGGAATTCTCTCCTGACACCTTTCCTACAGAGCCAGGGCATTCATTAAGTAAATAGGGTGATGAAATGTGTCTTTTCCCCCTCCAAAGCTCCCAGATTTGCTGCAAAAAGCCAAACACCACTGAGCACTTTCCTAACCTCCATCACTCCCCTTCCAGCTGCCCACGGACAATATTTTTGGGTTATCAGGGTCATCTTTGGCAAAAACATGTCAGTCCTTTGTTCCGTCCCTGCTGTTTTAATGAGTACTTGGGGCTATTTAAAGAAACCTGACAGTTTCTAGACCTGAACCTGTGCTGTGAGGTCGCTGTGCAGCATAATTTCAGCAACTCATCCTCCTCCTCTTCCTCCTCCAGCTCCCAGGCTGGTGACACTCACCAGCATGGGCAGAGGAGGCTGCACTGCCTGATTCCAGCAGTAAAGGCAGGGTGGCAGCAGGACTGCAGCTCCCTGGCTCCTGCCCGGGGCAGTGAGCTGCCTGGGAGTTTGGGAAAAGAGATTAAAAAGGATTTGGGTCTCGGTCCATGTCTCTGATGCAGCACAGGGCAAAAGGGAGAGAGGCAGAAAGAGCACCAGAGAAAAGCTATTTTATTTCAGTGCAAAAGTATCCACTTTAAATACCCTTTTTATTACATTATCTGCATAGTAATACTAATAATAGATCTTGTTGGCAGTTCTAATGAGGCTGGAGAATATAAAGTTTCCAATAAAGTTAATTGTTGCCTTTAATACTCTCATACATTTATACGTGGTAAATCTTTAAAGAAAAGGCACTCGTTCCTTTTCCATTAAGCACTCAGGAGTGGCCCAGCCTCTGGGGACTGGAGCTCATGTGCAGCTGGGTCAGGGACTGCAGTTATCACCCAGAAAAGCTCTGTCCAGGAGTGAAGTGGGAGCAGGCAGGAGCAGAGGGGATTTTCCTTCCCTGAGGCTGACTCCTGCCTGGGATTGCTGCTGAGGAGAGTTTGTTTGCCCCGTGAGAGTCTCCAGGGACGAACACAGGCAGCTAATCCTTCCACGGGAAGCTCTGCTAGGCATTAGCTTGGAAAAACAACCACCAACCACCTTAAAAAACTAAGCAGGACCTTTCCAGCAGGAAAATAAACATGAGGAGTTGACCTGCAGGAATTCCTGGATGCTGGGAACATCCCTGAGTGCTCCAGCTGTGGGGCTGAGCCCCTCCCGACCCTGCCAGGGTCCCTTCCTGCAGGATCCCACAGGGAATTCACAGGGAAGGGAGGGAGGGAGGCTGCCACGGGCTGCGCTGCTCCTAACAGGTGGTTGGATAATTAAGTGTGCTTTATGCACTGTTTTGCTCAGTGTAATTGCAGACTCTGTATAAATAATTCACATGGAATTATTATACCGAGGACATCACCCGCCTCCTCATAATTTGCTTAACTGGAAGGGGCTCTTCCATCAGCAGGTGATTTGCTCCAGGACCGTGCAGGCACCGTCCCTCCCAGGCTGACGTGGAGGAGATTGCCATAAATTTAATTAAGGGGTGCAAATTGTTTGTGCACTCTGCACTGGGAGGGTGTGAGGCTGCTGGGCTGGGGCAGCCAGCAGCAAGGGGCAGTGCTGATGATGGTGAATGAATTAAATGAAGTGATGGTGGGGGATGGCAGGGGAGCCCCGTGGGCAGGCTCAGGAGGGAGCATTGGGCTGCTCTGCTCCCTGATACCAGCCAGGGGCTGCATCTCCACCTCCCCCAGCTCAGGGGAGGCTCAGGCTCTGTCTGGCCAGCACAGGAGATTTTGGGGTGATGTTCTCTGCTCAGGCACAGCTGTGTGCAGCATGGCCCTGTCCCACCCTGTCCCACCACTGCCCCATTCCCTCTCCCAGTGCACCCCAGGGGACCAGACCCATCCTGGCACTGGCTGTGGCACCTCAGAGCTGCCCCCACAACCAGAGCTCACCCCTTCCACCCCAGGAGCTGAAATCACTCCGTGAACATTAATTAAGGAGAGGTTTCACACCCACCCCGGGCAGCAGATCCTGTGATTATCCCCATTTTACCATCCAGAAGCTCCAGCTTGGAGTGAATCAGCGACCTCTCCAAGGTCACCCAGCATGCTGGTGACAGAGACGGATTCAGAGCCCAGGAGGGGGCTTTCAAAAACAACTCCTTATCTTTATTTTTTATTGCATTTAAAAATAAACCATGGTTATTAAATATCATAATACCCATAATAGATTTTAAACTTGAACCGCTTCCAGAGATGCTAAATGATAAATACAGCTATTATCAGAGGGAGCACTCAGAGAAATTGATAGCCAGCATTTGTTTAATGAGTGTGTGTGTACACACATGTGGGGAGGGGAGAGATTTCGGGTGCAGTTCCAGCCAGGGTGGTTCTTATGTAACACTGAGCTGTCAGCCTGGGCTGCTGAGAACGTCCCAGCACTTTGTGGCGACTCAGATCTTTTATTTTGAGGATTATTTTTATTTTGAGGGTTGCTTGGCAGGCGCACCAGCAGATCCCACAGGGCTGCAGGACTGGGCAGACTGGTACAAGAGCAGGCACTGGGAATTCAGGGGGCACTGGGAATTCAGGGGGGCACTGGGGCATTCAGGGGGCACTGGGGCATTCAGGGGGCACTGGGGCATTCAGGGGGGCAGTGGGGCATTCAGGGGGCACTGGGAATTCAGGGGGGCACTGGGGCATTCAGGGATGGTTAAGCCCCTGGGGCTCTGTGTCCCCTGGGGGGATGCTCCGGGCTGGGTGGGGTGGGCTGTTCTGCTGCCAAGGTTTCCAGGGGTGACTGATGGTTTTGGGGTGTTTTTTGTTTTTCCTTGGCAATGCAGAATTCCAGAGCTGCAGGGCACAGGGCAGAGCCAGCACTCTGTGGGCATCACCTCGGGGTGAGGGGGTGTTGGGCAAGGAATGTTCTTCCCCCTCTTTCATCCTGAAGTCATTCCCCATCCTGGCTCTCCAGGCCTCTATAAAGAGCCTCTCTCCCTCTTTCTTGCAGTCTCCCTTCAGAAGAATTGTTGGGCCTCAGGACCTCCTTTGTGTGCAGGAACAATCAGGAAAGTTCAGTTTCTTAGTGCAGCTTGTCTCCTGTTTTCCCCTGGCTGAGCTGAGCGATGCTCCCAGCTCTGAATCTGCTCCAGGAGTGTTTCTGCTGGGGGTGCCCCCTCCTCCAGCCACCCCTCTGATGCACTGATGCTGATATTTCCTCTCTGTGCTCTCTTAATCTCATCTCCTCCAAAACTGCTTTGCCTTTACTTTCCTAAACTCTCAATCTCCCTTTGCATCCGTCTGTGATGTCCTGTTTCAGCTGCTGAGTGCTTACAGAGCAGGAACTGCTGTCTCTGAGTGCTGGCAGCAGCAGGGTGGTGGGAGGTGGCTGCAGCAGCTCTCCTGGGTTTGCTGGGGGCTCCTGAGTGCTGCAGCTCCGTGCTGGCTCTGCAGCCTCTCCCCTGTCCACCCTCGACCCTGCCCCTGCTTTATTTATTTATGTTTGAGCAGAAGCATAATACAAATAAAGCACAGCCATAAAAATGTCAGGGAAAGTTCAAACCTATTCATTACCCATTTCACTCCGATTAAAATTTCCATCAAGGCTGCTTGGTTTTGACTTGAGCTGCTTTCCTTTTAATGAGCTTGATCTAGAAAGTAAAAGATGCTAATTCATCCTTACATCTCTATCATCTCCTGGCTTTTGCTATATAAAGCATCAAGGTCGCATTCTGGGGAAATGTCTTTTTACCAAAGGTGCCATAATAATAATGAAGCAGCAATTTGTTTCAGCAAACTGCCTACAGTAATGAAGCTTAATTATAACCGTGTTATTAATACTGCTGCTTAAGGTAATTCACTTCTGAGCGGGGCGCAGAACAGTAAACTATAATTTAAACAAGAATCGAGACCTAATTTAAATCATCAGATCTGCTGTGGAAAAGGCAAACAGAGCTGGAGCTCTCCCTCTGCTGCCTCCATCACCCCCCGCTCCCCTCTCAGGCTGCAGGAGCACAGGGAGCACCCAGGAGCAGCTGGTGCCTCGTCCTCGCCTCACACGTGCCTGCAAAACACAAAAATTCCATGTGCCCTGCAAGAAAGGGGTGATGGATGAGCTGGGATGGCTGTGCTCATGTGCTCCCAGGATTATTCCCTCCCATGCCCAGCCTCTCTGGAAACTGATGAAATGCCACTCTTGGAATTGTATTTTTATGTCTTTCTTCCACTCTGTGATTCCAGGGCATGTTCCTGGAGGCTTGGGATCCTCCCAGACTCCCAGTGCTGCTGTCCCCTCCTGCCTGTCCCCAGCTCTCTTTTCCAGGCTCAGCATCTCCACCCAGCCCTGTCCCTCTCCTGTGCCTCCTGCTCCCTCCCTGCCAGGGGCAGCAGCTCTCTGTGATTTTTTTGTTCTTGGATGCTCCTTCCTGTCTTTCCAGGCCTTTGCTCCCCCTTTCTCATAACAAGCTGCCTTCCCTGGCACAGCTGCAAGCCCTGACATCCTCCTTGCCTGAATCCCTCATTATTTCTGCCTCTTCCCTGCACTCTCACCTCGCTGCCTCCTCCCTGCAGCATCTCCCTGCTGCACCCCTGGCGTGGTTACCCCAAGGACACCAGATGAAGGCTCAGCTGTGCTGCTGATGGCATTTCCTCACCAATGGAGAGAGGAGTGCAGCTCTCCCTCGCCATCCTCACTTGTGGGATGCCTTCCTGCCTGGGATGTGTGGGGATATTATCCCAGTGCCCTGGCTCTGCCAGGTGTGGCTGTGCTCAACAGGCTGGCAGCCAGGAGGAGGAGGGCAGCGGGAGAAGTAAATAGGTGGAATGTTTCTTCTTGGGAAGGGGAAAAAAAAGCCTCCATCACTGTTCCACTTGACTGCAGCCTCCCGCAGGCTGTTTCATCTCATATTATCTAAGCTCCAAGGGGGTGTCCAATTTGAGGAACAATAACTATAAAGTCATTTTCGGTCCCCCGCTGCGGCACAGCACATGATAGCCTGTGTAAAGCAGCAAACAGCCTGGCTGGGCTGAGCAGGGAGCTGCTCCTGGCAGAGCAGGGACCTGCCAGGACCTGCCAGGACCTGGGGCTCATCTGGCACAGGGAGCAGCCAAGGGCAGGGCTGGAGGCGCCGGGAAGGTCACGGAGCTGCTGTCCTGCAGCTGCACAGCTGCGCTGCTCCCAAACTCCTCCCGACTCCCCGCGGTGCCGAGGCCACAGCGAGCTGCTCCTGCCTGTGGAGCTGGATCTGGAGCAGGAAATTGGAGAAAAATGGCAGTTCAGTGTCCTGGCCTGAGCAGCGTGCTGGAACAGCTCCCTGCTCTGCCTCTGGAGGGGCGTGGGGGTCCCAGAGGGTGCCAGGGCAGCTGTGGGCAGTGCTGGGTGCACTGGACTGCACCAAGGATCCATCCCCTGCTGCTAAAAATACAAAATGAGGAGTTGGTTCTCTTTGCAGCTGGAAGAGGGTCCCAGGCCAGGAGCTGGGTGGGTTTGGGAACCTCATGCTCGCTGGAATTGCCCCCTAGCCCAGCAGCTGCAGGATGTGACATCCACGGGCCCCCTCCCTCCAAAGGTGGATTGAGATGAGCATCAGGAGAGCAAATAATAGCGGATACACCTGGTACGTGGGATTTGGAGCAAATCCTTCTGCAGGCACACCCTTGATAGGGCTGCTTAAAGAATAAATGGAGTCAAAATGAGGAACTCCATGACAATTTATATGGATGTTCTACACAATTCAATACTGGGGGAGAAGGATGAACCCATTACAGTAATTAACTTGTTGCAGATCAAAGCAAGTGGGCTAAAGCAGCCTTTCTATGCAGCAGTTCTATTTGGTGGAGGAAGGAACCTGTGAAACAGGGGGAATAAAGTGTGCCCTTCCTGCTGTCACTATCCTCTAGTTTCAAGGATCTCTCCTGAGGGATTTTAAACCTGTGGCTGGCTGCAAATCCCTATTTAAGCCCACTGGAACTCCCATGAAAGCCCCCATGGCTGCAGGGAAGGTGGTGGACAGAGCATTCTCATCTGTTCAGAGCAGTCCAGTCAGGCTGGATCTAATTTAAGACAGAGTTTGAGAAGAGGAGAAATAGTAGGTGCCAGGGACTTTGGGAAGAGCAGAAGTTTTAATTGGGTTTTATCTATTAGTTAATCAGGAAGTATTTCGGTGACAATTAGGTCACAGCCTCTGGCATATCTGTGAAGCAGCCATCCATCATTAGCCCTACCTGGGCTTGCAAAGTGGTATTTATGAGTTTCCAACTGGTAAAAAAGCCCTTCTAAGAAATTAAGGTGAAAAGCACACTGCTGACCATGGGGGGAAGGCTGTCAGCTGTGATTGATGGCTGGGAGCGGGGAGGAACAGCTGTTTATTGGGTCCAGCAAGGTTGGAAGCCCTTTGTCTGTCGGCAGCAGCTGCTCCTGGAACGAGCTGCTGCTGGGTTTGTCCTGCAGGGCTGTGCTGGGCTGTCCCAGAGCGAGGGCTCAGCACCCACAGGTGTGCATCCTGTGCCCTGTGTGATATCCCACGGGAGGACACTGTGATATCCCACTGGCATCTGGCATGGCACAGGCTGGAATGAGGTGGCAGAGCTGCTCCCGTGTGCCCAGGATAGGCTGAGCCCAGCTCTGAGCTGAGCCCAGCTCTCACAGGCTGCTCTGCCCCTTCAGCACTCCCCGAGCTGTGTGCACACCTTGGTCTAAATGAGTTTGGGTTTTGCACAGCTCTGCCCAAACATGCTGAAGTCCTTGAAATTCAGGCTGCTGTCATTGAGGAGGGGGATGGAAAAGGGACAGTGTGGTGACCCTGCTGTCCCCTCGGAGCTGGGGCTCAGGCAGAGCTCACATGGACAGGAGAGGTGATGCCTGGTCGGTCTGTGCAGCACACAGTGACAGCAATGGCCACGTGAATGAGCCTGATTCTTTATCCTGGCATGATTCTCATAGAAGAAATGTTAATTGGGCACCTTATCAAGAATTAGTTCTCATCCTCCCAGGAGCATCAGAGGGATGAGGCCAGGAGTGAGCGAGGAGCAGCCACGAGCCAAATCCCATAGGATGGAGCCGGGTGCACAGATCTCCCTGGAGGCAGGAAACGGGCAAGGGACACCCTGAGCCGCAGCTGAATTACCGAGAGGAGGAGGGAATAATCACCTGGAAATGGCAGGTGAGAGGAGGCCGAGAGGAGCAGGCAGCCCTGGGATGAGCTCAGGCACAGGAGGTTCTCCTCACTAAAACAAACACTCTGCTGCAGAGGCCAGGCAGGCAGGAGCCTCCTCATTTAATTATCTGCGGTGGAGACTGTTCAGTGCGAGTGTATGGAGCTGCCGGGCACGCTGGGCACATCCCTCCTCCAGGTTAAGTGCTAATTACACCTAATTAGGAGCAAATAAATATTTTATATGCCTTGGACTGCTGCAAGTGACCAGCAGAAACCTCTGCGTGGTGCAGAACCCCTCAGCAGCTGCAAGTCCTTTGCTGCAGGGTCCCCTCAAAGGACACCACGGTGCTGTCGCTAATCCTGTAAATCCTGCTCACCCTGGAATTCCTGCTGCAGCCTCGCTGTGCCCCGGGGATCCCGAGCCGCCAGGGCAGGTCCTGGCAGGGAGGAGGCGGCCCCGCAGCTTTGCCTTGATTCTGTTGTGTTCTGCAATAAACGGCAGCGCGTGTTCATTATTATTTAAACACCCCGTGCTTCCCGAGCCTTATTTGGGCGGCGTTTTTCCACAGCATATGTTGGAATTTACAGTAAGTGCAGCCGCTCTACAGTCAACATTTGGTTTCGCTCACCCACAGACTGCAGTGCTAATTAGGGGAGGCTTCCCCTCGTTATCCTGGGGAGGTCAAGCGCAGCAATTTGCATTTTGCAGAGAGCCAGAGCAGCGGTGGGGAGCTGATCCAGCCAGAAGGAGGCACAGAGACCCCGGCATGGGGCAGAGTGGGCTCAGGGGCTCAGCACAGCCACGGTCCCAGGAGCTGGGGCTGGCCAGGCTCTCCCAAACGATGCCACATGCTGAGGAGGAGGAGGGGAAGGAATGGGGGTCTTCATCTTGGCTGGAGAGGTCACAGAGCCACCGAATCATTGAGGCTGAAAGACCTCCTGGTGTCCAGCCTCTGGCTGAGCACCACCATCTCCACTAAACCGTGGGGATCTCGGTCCTGAGCTGTCTCAGCCCTCCTGAGCACCGAGTGCTCCTCTGAAGGATGATGACAAACTTCACTGCAAAGCTCTGTTCCCACACCAGAGCAGGAAGGGCTGGCAGGGCTGCCCTCGATCCTTTCTGCCCTGTCACCATCCTGCACTAAGCTCCCAAAGCATGGCCTGGAGCAGGGTAAATACGGGCACTGGACCCTGAGGACTGCAGAATCAAATGAAACCTCCTCCCCTGAGCCACCTCTCTGAGGGGACACAGCTCAGAGGGACACTGAGCTCCCTGTCCCTGGTCACCCTGGCTGCTCCAGCAATTCCACCTCTCTCTGGGGAACACAGAGGCTCCTGCTGAGCAGGGTCAGCCCTGTTCCTTGCTCCAGACGTGCTCTCAAGCTGCTCTCAAGCTTTATTTAGGTATTTCCACATTAATTCCAAGGAGAAGGGCTCAAAAGTTCAGAATGGGAGAGAGGGATCTTTGATGTAGGAGGCTCTTGTCTCTGAAAAAAGCTTGATATTATTATGTAAAACATAAAGGGCATTCGTTAGGAAACTGTGCTGCTTAATTTAGGAACTCTGTCTTCTCAGGCTCTTCCCCCTCCTTTGTTTAATGAGCGAGGGGGAGGCAGCATTGCTTGAGAAATGAACTTTTTACTCCCAGACTCAAAGTGGGGGACTTGTGGCAGAAGCAGAGGTGACACCACAGCCTGCTCTGGTCTGAGCAGCTGGGGACACCTCGAGCAGCAGTGAAGGTGGTGAGGGGGGACTGGATCCCCTTGGTGCCCATCTGCCCCAGCCCTGGGAGGGGGGGCGATGCCAGGTGAGCATCCTGTGTGCACCCCTGCGCTGGCAGGCCACCAGAGACCCCTGCACTGCCCTCCAGAGCTTCCCCCCTGCCAGGGCCTCCCCCAGCCCTGCTGGCGCTGCTGCCGAGGCCGTAATGAGAAAAGTACACCTTCCCCAAATCGATAGGGAGACCTGGGGGGTCACCTAATTGGCGGCTGCTCAGCGAGCGCCAGCGCAGCCAGAGCCCAACCGCAGCACTTGGAGCTGGCTGTGAGATCATAAATCACATTCTGAGCCCTGCACAGCCTCCCTGCTCTCCGTGCTCCATCGATCCGGAGCACGGCTCCCGCTGCACCAGGGAGCAGGAGAACGGAGGGGACACGGGATCTGGGCTGGGCTGGGATGGGATGGGATGGGATGGGATGGGATGGGATGGGATGGGATGGGATGGGATGGGATGGGATGGGATGGGATGGGATGGGATGGGCCGAGCTGGGCTGGGCTGGGCTGAGCTGAGCCGAGCTGAGCTGAGCTGAGTTGAGCAGGGCAGGTGCTGCTCCAGGCTCCCAGCAATTGCCTCCAGTTGTTTCCCTCAGCAAGGAAATAGTTTTCTTTTCCACAAAGGAAATCCACCACGGTTTGCTGCTTTGCTTGCTTGTTCTGGTGCTGACTTTGGAAACGCTCCAAGGATGTTGACAAAACAAAAACTGACCAGTTTCTGGTGCTTGGCTTTGCCTGGCCACCGTGGGTCTGTGCCCTGCCACCAACACTGCCCTATCAGCATCAGTTCTGCACATCAGACCCCGAGCCCTCCTTCTGGGGCTCAGCCTGGTTTCCAGACAGGACTCAAAAACCTGATTCAACAGGAAAAAGCTGCTCCAAATGAAGGAACATTCCAGTGCTGCAGAGCCCTCCTGCCCCAGGGCTGCTGCCAGTCCCAGACAGGTCCTGCTTCATTAATCCAAGCCCGAGTGGTTTAGGAGTGGCTTTGCCATCCTTGCAAACTGCCAGCCCGCCCGAGGGGAACACTCCCAGCTGTGGTGGGGAAAGGGAGCAGGGGCTGAGGCACGTTTGATGCTGTGTCCTCAGGAAAACACCCAGAACTTGCTGGAGAGCCTGTGTACTCCCTCAGATGCACCCAGAAGGATTGCTCAGAGAGGAGCAGCAATAATCACCACAACCCAAAGACAAAAAAAAAAAAAAAAATAATCAAAGGCTAATCCTAAAAACTCTCCTTTAATCTTTGTGCTTCCAGATGTCGTCTCCCTTTCATCTAGGACTTTGCTGTTCACTACAGTTACAGAAACCACGGGGCTGAAAGAGGGGAGGAAAAAAAGAAGAGATTAAATTAATGAGCAGGTAAGCAGGTTTATCATTTTGTCTGATCCTTCCTTCCTTCCTGCTAATTTCTCTGAGCCAATTTGGGAGGCAGAGTCTGAAGGTAACTTTGCCACAGACTCTTGTATCCCTTGTCTTCCTTACATCATTCATCCCAATGATGATAATGTCTGATTTGTGGAGCTGCATCGAGGGCCAGTGCAGCAGGGGGGTGTTGGCAGAGAAAAAACATTTGCCTGCATAAAGGTAATGAAATGGGTACTTTGGGCTTCTGGTAGTTCTGTCTGGGCTGTGTCATAATTAGGTTGTAATGAGCAAGGGCATGAAAACTGGAAATGTTGAAAGGGGTGGGAGAGGAACACCAGAGTGCTGAGATCTTCCTGTCTTCTAAACCTGGGCTTTCTGAAGGTGTCCTGAGGGGCTGCAGCCATTCCCAGGAGCAGGGTGGGTGCCAGGGGCACTGACCCTGTGGGTACTCAGGGCTGGAGCGTCCCCAGGGTCACCCCTGGGCTGCCACACCGAATCCACTGGGCAGAGCACGTTGGCACACCCTGCATCCCACGGCTCGTTAATGCAGAACAGACATTCAGGGCTGAAATTCCCGGGTTTTGGGGCCCAGAGTTCCCAGGGTTCAGGGCTGAGTATTCCAGGATTTTTAAGCCAAAATTTCCAGAGTTTTGGGGGGAAAAATTCCAAGGACTTTGGGGCTGAAATTCCCAGGGTTTTCAGTCTGAAATCCTAAAAGTTCTAAGCTTAGAATTCCCAGGATTTTGGGGACAGAATTGCAAGGGTTTGGGTCGTAAAAATTCCAAAAATTTTGGGGCTGAAATTCCCCATGGGGGGTGGAGCTTCCTCCCCTAGGGGCGGGGCTTCCTCCCTTGAGGGGCGGGGCCTCCTCCTTCGGGGTTTTTGGGCTCAGAATTCCTGGAGTTTGAGTCATAAATTCCCAGGATTTTGGGTCTGAAATTCCCTGAGTTTTCAGTCTGAAATTCTGAGAGTTCTAAGTTTGAATTCCCAGGTTTTTGGGGCCAGCAGCCAAATGTGAGGCCATCAGTCAAGGCTCAGGGGAAGCGTTTTGTGCCCAGGGCTGGGCTGGTGCCAGGCTGTGAGTGGCCACCCCGCACAGTGTGGCAGAAATGAGCCCCATGTGGCCATGGCCATGCTCCCTGAGCCCTGGGGATGCTCCAGCACTGGGGCCTGCCTGGCCAGCTGGTAAAACTTCAGCTCATTAGTGAGGAGATGGAAAAGGAAACGAGCTGGTGCCAGGTGTGTGGATGGCTCGTGGCTTTTGGCTTTCCTGCACCAGGACAGCAGCTTAAATCAACTGTCCTGGGGCTCTGCCATCCTGTGGCTCAGGCCTGGAATGGCCAGTGGTCAGCCAGGGTTAAGGTCCCTGCTGTCCCTCCCTCTGCTGCTCTCACTGCTGTCCTTGCAGGGCTGCTGCCAGGGAGGAAGATGAACGCACGCTTAGCAAAGCATTTACCAGGAGGGCACTTCACCACCAGACAGGTGGGTTCATAAATCCTCCAGCCCCTTCAGACAAGAGCAGATTACTGCCTGCCCTCGATGGGTTTTGCTCAGAATTGAATTGCAGGCTCTGCAGAAGACCCTGGGGGAACAGGTCCTGCTCAGGGAGCCACCTGCATCCTCCCACGCCATGGATGGGCCAAAACAAAACCAAAACCCTACAATGGGCTTCTCCCCTGCTCTGGCACCATCCCCTGAGCCCCTGCAGCCCCTGGCAGGGCAGGAGGAGAGGTCTAATCCTGCTGATGCTGGCTGGGGGATCTGAGAGCCCCCTCTGCTTGGATCACTGCACAGGAGCAGCTCCTCTCCCTCTCCTGAGCTTCTCTTCCTAATGGTGTTTGCTCCAAAGCTGTTTTCACCTTGGTTCTTTCCACCTGCTGCCTCCTTGCAGTCCAATTAGTGCTTTGTTGGTGGTTCCTTGAATGTCAGTGGTGGTGTCCATGTGCCCCTGGTTTGAGGTCAGTCCCTCAGCCCTGTCAGGCACTGTCTGACCCATCCCTCTGTTTCATCTTCCCTTGCTGGTGCTGCCTGGGCTGCTCTGAAGTGCTGGAGCTGACTCCAAAGTAGAAAGCTTTTCAATTAAGAAACTATTTTTTTTTTCTTTAGGACTCATTAAAAGCGAGAGAGAAAGAGAGAGGGTTATTATTTATTTTTTTCTTCTTTGTGGTAATTATTATTAATGGCCTTTCTTTTTAGCAGAGGTTTGTTACCCCAGCATAGGAGGGGAGGCTGGCAGGCTCTGGCACAGGGGGTGTAACTGGAAGTGACGGGGAACGATGTCTCCTACATGATTCCATTAGCAGGAGAGCACATCTGAGGGAATGTGTGATTCCCAGCTCCTGTGTCGTGCACCACGGCGGGGCTGGGGAGGGGAGAAGCTGAGAGCCGGGCACGGCAGAGCCTGCAAACAGCAATCCTCCACTTCCAGACTTCCAGAGAGCCTTTGGCCACTGGGCAGCCCTGCCAGCACACCCAGCCAGGCTGCCAGGACCTGGAGTTGACCCTGGCCCAGCCCCTCCCTCCATCCCCTGTGCCAGCCTCCCCCTTTCCCTGCATCAAAGCACCCGAGCAGGCACAGCACCGTGCCTGACCCACTTCTGTATCCGGAGCAGCCGCTGGAAGCTCGTAATGCTGCAGAAATCCCGGGTGATCAGAGCTCCTCATCCACCCCCAGGTACAGCCAATGCAGCAGGAGCCTGCCCAGGGGCTCTGGCAGCCTCTCCACGGGCTCCCGGGCTGCAGAGCAGAAAGCAGAAAATGGGACACGGCTCTGGGAAGCCCAGCTGTGCTCCTGGGAGACCCAGGCGAGCAGGGCAGCAGCTCTGATCCTTGAAGGAAGGAGGGAGTGAGTGATGGCAAGGCCAGCGTTGGGCCTTGGGGACAAAGGGCTCCGGGGAGGAAGGAGGTGACACCTGCTCTCACAGCTCTTCCTTGTGGTGGCCCTGTGGTTTTGTTCTGCTGTGGATAAATCCCATTTTCTGAGCCAAATCTGCCAAGTGAGGCTGCACTTGAAGAAATTGAGCCCCTCCTGTGGCCCGTGCTGTCTGAGCACTAAAAGCAGTGCCAGGGTGATGGCTCTTTGGTGGCTACAGCTGCAGCATCCAGGACTGACCCCCACCCATCCCCTGCCACCCCAGACTCCAGGACTGACCCCCACCCATCCCCTGCCACCCTGGCTCTGCTCTCCTCACCTGGGCAATCCTGGTCCAAGCTCTCTGCAAACACAGGTGGCATCAGCTGCCTCAGCATGGCTTTGCCACAAGTGACAGCAGAGAACTGCTCTTCTATTCTACTTTTATGATCTTCCAAATGAAAGCTGAGGCTCTGGAGAAGGATGGCAAGGCCTTTCCCTGACCCCAGCAAACTCCCTCATTGCCCTTCAGGGATGGGCAAACACCCAGTGATAAACACTTGGCTAATGGGCACGGCTCCACATCATAAACATCACCTCCTGCTCGCACTAATTGTCCTGCTTGTCACCGCTCCTTGCACAGTGACAAACGATTTGGGTTTAATGGAGATCAGCTTCCCCTGTCACTCCTAAGTCATCCCTCAGCCAGGGATGAGTCACGGGGAGAGGCCCTGGCGAGCAGGGGAGCAGCCCTTGACAGAGACTTCCCCGTTCCCTCTGCACCTGTGTCATCCATAACAGCCAGGCCAGACCAATCTTTCCCCAAGGCATATTTTCCCAGCCAAAGCCACTTTGTTTCCTGGAGTAGGAGCAATATTTATCCTTCCCTGTGCTGTGAGATCAAGCGAGCGCTTGATAGAATTAAAAGGCAACTCATTTAAAAGCAATGCAAGAGCAGCAGTTGGATTACCTGGGAAATTCATGGCTGCAGGGTCATTTTCCGGTAATAATTTGCTGTGGACTTAAAATATGACCTTGTGTTACTTCTGCTAGAGCAGAACCTGGCCAGACTCACAGGGTTCAGGAGATGGATGGGTGCCCAAACAGTCCCAGACTCTGGAGTCTTGTTTGCAGGGCTCTTGAAAGGAAGTATAAAGAAAAAAATCGAATCCCAAGTGTTCAGCTGAAGATAAGGAAAAAAAATCCCCAACCTGTTACAAACTTCAGAGCTCTGGAAGAGGAGGAGAAGCAGAGCAGACGTGTGGCAGTGAGAGCAGCAGAAAGGAAAGCGCTGACCTCTGGCCCTGGCAATAGCGAGGATTTCTTTAGATATAAAGAAGAAAGAAAGGCTGTGATTGCTGGTAATGTGCTGTGAAAGAAACATTTCTTCTCAGCCTCCAACCTGCCAATTGAAGCGTGAGCTGAGGAGCAGGACACGGCCCTGGGAGGCTCTGAGCTGCTGCTGCTGCTGCCCCAGCGCTGTCCCAGAGCTCCAGGAGCAGCAGCATCCAGGGCACAGAGAGCCCTTGCTGCCCCAAAGGAGCCACAAAATTTGTCACCTGCGTTCCCCACCCCGGGGCTGCACTCTGGTCTGGCAGGACACAGTGATTGTCACATCAGAGGCTTTGTTCTCCCCTGGAAAACAAAACAAGCAGCAAGATTTACCTGGAAGGTTTGTCAGGAAGGAAATCAAACCAACTCCTAACAAACCCCTCTTCAGAAATTATCTCACTGAGTTAATGATGTAAGAAGACTGCAAGATCCAGCTGGGTGAAAAAAATCTTCCAGCTGAGATTCTCTAACAGCTTCCCGTGGTGAGGAAGTTATTAAAAATGCTGCCCTGGAGAAGGGCCCCCTCTCTGTGTTACCAGCTCCCATCACCCAGGTGATGATTCGGAGATTTTCTGAGGTGTTTTCAGTACAGACAACTGATTTATAAAATAATAGTAAAAAACTCCCCTAACTTGGCTGCTCTGCATGATTTTCCCCCGTCTCCATTTTTTCAGCTGAAGCTGCAGTAAAACATAAGAGGAATTTTTCATGTTTACCCGTTGGGTTTTGTGTTGGTGCGCCTTTGAGATACCTGCCCTCCAAAATTTATGGTATTACAGAAGAAAAACAAGGGGAAAAGACAAGGAAAGGTGGCATTTGGCCACTCCAAGGACACCAGGGAGGGCCAGAAGAAGCCAGCTGAGCTTGGTGGGGTGAGATCTGCTGGTGCTGCTGGAGCAGTGCAGAACTGGCCACCAAGGGAGGACAAAGAGCCTCCAAGGCTGAAAACCCTTTTCTTTCAGTGCTGGGGAATGGGGTTATGCTCCCCAAAACCCCCTTCAGCCCTCCTTGTCCTTCTCCAGGCACTGTACTTTCCCACCCTGCTGTGGATCATCCCCTCAGAAAAGCCACCACCTTCTTGTGTCGTGCCATTGTGCAAACCAGACATCACCCACAGCCAGGCTGCCACCTGAGCGGGCACCTGGGCAGGTGCAGAGCCCACAGACACAGTTTTTCCCTAAAAAGTCACGTCTTTTCCCTAAAGCTTGCAGACGTGTGTCTGGCAGGGCTCCCTGGCTGTGGCTGCAGCCAGTCCCTGTTAGAACATCCCACAGAAGCTGTCGGGCTGTAAATCGCTGCCTGCTGAGCACCCAGGACACGCAGATCCGAGGTAACTTTACTCCAGAGAGCCAATTAGTGCAAATCTGGCCTGGTAATTACCGTGTGATCAGATGCTGATGTCTCCGGGCAGATAAGGCTGGGGAGGCATCTCTGAAGGCAGTGGCAGTTGTTGTGATGGCCTCACCTCCATCCCCAAAGCCTCTGGGAGGCTCAGCCTCAGGCAGGGAGCAGGGCAGAGCTGTGGCTGTCCCTGTGGAGCTCTGCTCCAGCCTCCAGAGCTGGACATCTCCTCCTTGGCTGGCAGAGCCCAGTCCTGCTTCTCCTGGAGTGGGCAATTTCCAGCGGGCAGTATTTACCTGCTGGGGGTTGCACGGTCCCTGGGGGGGACTCAGGGGGCTGCAGGAGCACGGGGGATGCTCAGAGCCCAGGAGGAGGGAGGCACCAGTGCTGGGGAGGCTCTGAGCCTCTCGGTGCTGCCTTTGTCCCAGCCATGTGTGAGTGCTCCAGGCTGTGCCTGCGCTCGATCAGGAGGGAAGGAACCAGAGCAGGTTTGATTGTGGAGGAGAAAAGAGGATTTTGGCACAGGATGGAGTGCTGGGTGGGACTGTCAGCCACGTCAAACCCGATCCACTCCCTGCATGGGAGTGCAAATGGGGTCAGGCACTGGCGCAGGGCTGGAGCTGCTCATGTCTGCAGCTGCTGCTCTGAGAGCAGCACATCCCCCTCTGCTGAGCCCCAGAGGGGTTTGTGAAGAGTCCCAGGCTGCTCCCCCTGTTCCAGCCCCCGGCAGTGGCTGAGATCATCATTCCCACGTCAGGAAAACTGTAGCTGAGGCTCCTTGGGGTGAGCCTGGGCTCGTTCTGGGGAGGCCAGGGGATGTTTGGGTATAACAGGCTGGAGTCATTGTTATGAAACCAGGAGCCATATAACACCAGGAACAGAGCAGTAAAGGATCCTAAACCTCCCTGACGGTTCTGGTGGTTAATGTCTGCCTGTAGCTTAATTACACCATCAATTCCATTAAATAGCACAGTAACAACCTGGAATTTAATGAATACATAGAAAAGAATAAATTGGACTCACAGTGTAACTGATATTCCTTTATGGAATCAGAGGAAACTGAAACAGAGGTTCAGTTTCTTTTTAGTGAAAGTAGAGAAAGAAATAAATTAAAGGTTTGAGCTGTAGCAGCAGTGGCTCCAAACCTGTGGTGCCTTGGGGTGGCCCTGCCCAGAGGCTGTGGCAGCCCATGCAGGGCATGGATGAAAGCAGAGGCTCCCAAACAGGGCCACGACTGTGTCAAAGCCAGCCAGACCTGTGTGCTACCCTTGGCCCAGCGCCCCCAGCGCTGTCCCAGCACTGCCAGGCTGCTCCTGGTGCTCTGCATCCTCTCACAGGGTGCAAGAACATCCCTTCCTTCCCTTGTCTTCTTTAACTCTGCCTTTCAGTGGAAGAAGTGTTTGCTTTTTTTTTGCTTAAATAACCACACACTGTTTGCTCTCGAGGTGTTGAAGCACCCGGACAAATTTCCCGTGTGTTGACGAGGAGCAAACAGTCCGGCAGAACAAGTAATGTTTGCCGAGGAAATCCAGAGGCGTTTCGGAGCTCGGAGCTGCGGCTTCATGGGGAGGGAACAGCGGCTCTGCCGGCTCTGTGGCACGGCGAAGATGCCTGGAAAGAGCCCAGCACTGCCGTGTCCTCCTCCTCTGGCCAGGAGCACCCTGAGCCCCAGGGATGGAGCGAGGCAGGGATGCGCTGGGCAGAGGCAGAGAGCCGCAGGGCCGCGGTGCGAGGCTCCAGCCCAGCCTCCCTGAGCTTTGGCCGTGCTCCAGATGATCCCAGAGGATAATCTGCCTCTACCCGAGCGGAGCTGGTGCCCGCTCCCCGCCCGGCTCTGCGCGTCCCTTGCCGGGGCTCGCAGCCACCCGGCTCTGCCCTCGCCACGAACCGCTCCGCGCTCCTCCGTGGCAGATGCCTCTGGGTTTTTTCCCTCCACACGCAGCTGCACTCGGTGTTTGTTTGCTGTCAGCTCGGTATGAGCACGAAGGGATGTGGCTGTGCCACCGCCGCCGGGCCGGGGGCAGCCGGGGCTGCGGGCCGGTGGCTCGGCCGCTCCTGCCTCGGCCGCTGGCTCTGCCCTGCCCAGGCTGGCAGCAGCTGCGGTGGGGCGGGCAGCAGCGTGCCCCAGCCCTGCTTTGGGGATATCATCTCCCTCTGCGGCGGGGCGGGGATGCGGCGCGGCGGCGGTGACCGATGCGCGGAGCTGATTGCCTGGATGGCGATGCTGAAAGGGGTCGCGACTCCCTAAGTGCTCGTCAGGATGAAGGATGACAGCCTCAGACAGCGAGACACTTCCCTCCTCTCCCGCAGCTAATGAGTGCTCTGGCGGCCAGGGCTGCTGCTGCTTTTAGTTTACTTTCCCTTTGTTATTTCTCTCCCTTTTATTTGTTTAATTAATTTATTTGTTGTAGTTTTTTCCCTCCTTTCTGCCCCCCGACCCCCCTCCACCCTCTCCTGCTTTCCCTCTGGCTTCTGCAGCTATTTGTGTTGGATCCCGAGCAGTTAGCGCTCTGAAAATTTAATTAGGCATTTGGATGGATCCTGGAAGCTGAGCCTGTGCTGGATTCGGGTCCCCCCGACCCCCACCGCTCTCTCCTAAGGCCACTTCACAGCGGGCAGGGGGACAGAGGAGCCCCCGGGGGGTCACAGGATGGAGCACGGGATGGAGAGCAGGGAGTGCCGGGCCTGGCTCGGGGCAGCAGGAGGGCATCTCTGCAAATCTGGCTTCTCGCTCCTCCCCGGAGTTTTGCCCCTTTTGCCTTTCCCCAGCGCTTTTCAGAAATGAGCTGTGAAGGTTTGTTCAGCGGATGCTGCCCTGAAACTCCGACCCCGCGTCCCTCCCGGTGCCGATCCCACCCCAGCGATCCTCCGGTGCCACGGGCGCTCCTGGGGACACGGCACAGGCACCTGGCAGTGTCACCTGCGGCTCCAAACCCGCACCTGCCCGCCCAGGCACCTGCAGGCGCCGCTCAACCACCTTAGGGCAGGACAGCCCTTCCTCCCCTGCTCTGATTTGGGGGGTTTTTTTCCTGCCATTTTTTATTTAATAATTTCCCTTCTCATCCTCATTACCGGGCCCCAAGGCTTGTCCTGCCCATGTCCAGAATACGATCCCCGTGTCCAGAACATGATCCTGCATCCCAAGACATCCACAGGGAGCTGGAGGGAGGGTGAGGAGGTTGGGAGAGATGCTCTTATACCCGGGCAGAGCCAAAACTCCCCAGGCTGCCCCATCCATGTCCTGAGGAGAAGCTGCCCCAAAGCAGGAAGCCCCATCAGCCCCCTTTTCATCTCCTATTAAATAAAGGAGGAAGTGCTGTCTTCCCTGGATTTGCACATAAAGACCTGGAAGTGTGAGCAGGCACTAATAAATTACTTACTGGATTGGCAGACTGAGGCTTTTTTTTTTTTTTTTCCTACTGTAAAACAAGTAAAAAATATGCCAGGCTCACTCTTGCCTCTATTTTTTTTTTTTTTTATAAGGATCAGTTAGACACAGGGACTCCAGAGTGAATAAACTGGGATTTATGTCCCCGTCAGTCGGATCCTTAACTTCCTAAGTGCTTAAAACATACACATTTTACTTGAAAAATTACCAGGTTTGTCTAAAGGAAAATTTCAGCATAAAACAGGAAACTCATTTGAAGAGAGAAATTCTCCAATGAAGCGAACCCAGGCAGTCATAAAAAAGTTAACCAGGCATAAAGGGAAATGTCAGATGTGTGGGAGAGCCAGATGTCTCTCTATTTTTTCTCTTTTTTTTATATTTTATAACCTAGATCAGATTATAGGAGAATATATGAATGTATCTCACAGGGAGGGGGATGCAGCAAGAGGAGGAGGATTTAGTTTCCCAGCCTGTAACTTGCTGTAACATGGAGCACTCTACAAAGAAAAACATTTTTTTATTTCTAAATAAAGCACTTTAGAGTGACACATTTATTGCTGGCAAAGAATTACTCAATAAGAGACATGTCAGCTATTTATTTTAAAAGCTTTTTTTTTTTTTAGTTTGGGGAAAAAAAAAGAAAGATCAAAACCCCTTTCCATTCCTCACAATATTCCCTTAAAAGCTTTAAAATAAAGTGGATTTTTTTTGCTCCCGGGTTGCTTTTTCTGGTGTCTCCAGGGCTCTGCAGCCCGGAGGAGCCTGCAGGGAGCTGGAGTTCCCACTGGGAATACTGGGATGAGCCAGAGCTTAGCTGGGGGTTGCCCACACAGACTCTGTTCTTGCCCTTGGCCACCACGAGCATTTTCCAGGGAGAGAAATGGGAATTCTGAGTTTCCCCAGGTGGGACTGCAGCAATCTGTACCTGCAGCAGGAGCTGCCAGGGCTCTGGCACAGGACAGGCTCCTGTTTATCCAGAGCAGCCCCAGAGCCTGCTCCCCATGTCCCCCCTTGGGGGGTTTGGGAGGGCAGCAAGGAGGGGAAGGGGAGATGCTCCTTTGCTGGGGATGTGGGGTGGGATGGGACATGCCCAATGATTTGGGGCTCAGGTATGGGGTGAGAGGTGTTGGGGTGTGGAGAGGTTTGGGACATGAGATCCTTCCCATGTGTGGGCACATGGGAAAGGTGCTCTGGGTGCCAGCACGGCCAGACCCCACATCAAACCCCCAGCCTGGAGCATTTGGAAGCTGTGGTGGTGCCAGCAAGGCCAGGCAGTGTGAAACAGCTCATTACACAGCCCTGACACCGAGCCCTGCCTGCAGCCAGGGCTGTGAGTGTCAGTCCCTGCCCAGAACAGCACAGCCAAAGCTCCCCACTTAACCTCTCCAGCAGCACTGCTGCAGCACCTTTCTCAGCCTCTGATATGTTTGTCCTCTCCCTCCTGCGGAAAAAAAAGAGAAGGAAAACAGATCTGTCCATGCCAGGCTGCAGAGAATCTCCCTGGCTGCCCATGGCAGATCTGGCTGAGCCCATGGAAGGGCATCCCTGTGTCCTGGTGTCTGCTAAGAAAGGCAGGAGTGTCTCTTTGATATGGAAAATGTAAACTCCCTTTCTCTAAATTATTATAATTTTGAAACTAAGGGGCCCTCAGGCAAAGATAGGGGAATTAGGAATAGTAATTCTTTACTAGGAAAATTAAAATAGAAATGCAGTATTACAAAGAACAATCCCAAACCCTGCCAGAGTCAGAATCCAAGCTGACACCCGTCAGTCAGTCAGGGTGGTGGCAGCAGTCCCATTCCATGGTGCTGCATCCTCCTGCAGTGGCAGATGTGGTTCAGCTGGAGCAGTGCTCCTGGAGAAGGTGCAGTTTCCTCTGAAGGTCCAGAGATGATGTGGAAAGGTCTGGCTTTCCTCTGGAATCCAGTGCAAAGAAGGTGCCTTGGTGTCCAAAATCTCAGTTTTTATCTGGGTAGGAAAGGCTTGGCTTCTCCCCTGGCTGGAGCATCTCCCAGTGGGATTATGGAATTTTATCAGTCATGCACTGGGACTCACTGGCCATTAACAGGAGATATCTCCTGGAGGGAGGATGGGCTGTGGGAAAGATAAAGATGATTGCCCCAGCTGGTTTAAAGATGGCCCATTAACAGGAGATATCTCCCACAGTGATAAGAATCACTGCCACACCCAGTTTTAAACAATGGCCCATTAACAGGAGATATCTCCTGGAGGGAGGATGGGCTCTGGGAAGATAAAGATGATTGCCCCAGCTGGTTTTTAACAATGTCCCATTAACAGGAGATACCTCCCACAGTGATAAGATTCACTGCCACACCCAGTTTTAAACAATGGCCCATTAACAGGTGATACCTCCTGGATGAAGGGTGGGTCATGGGAAAGGTAAAGATGACTGCCCCACCTGGTTTTTAACACCTGACCCATTAACAGGAGATCTCTTCTGGAGGGAGGATGGGCTGTGGAAAGATAAAGATGATTGCCCCAGGTGGTTTAAAGATGGCCCATTAGCAGAGGATATGTGCCAGGAGATAAAGGTCACTGCCTCACCCAGTTTTAATAGACGGTGATAGAATACAGACTTTTGGCCACATCCTGTACTGCAAGCTAAGACACCCTGCATCAGGGCATGGCACAGCCAGAGCTGCTCCACGGGGGGCCAGGACAGCAACCTTTGTGTGAAGGAACCAGGGGGGGCTCAAGAGGGAAGGACTCTGCACCAGGTGGAGATGCAGGAGGCCGAGAGGACCCTTGTCTTGCCTCCCCTCCCTGTCCGACTCCAGACCACCTTTAATTTGCTCACACTGCTTTGGATGTTTTGTTTCATAACTTTCATTCCAGCTACTTTCTTTCCCCCATAGATTATTCTATTCCTCTTGTTTTCCCCCTTTTCTGTTCCTTTTGCTCTATAATTGGATCATTTGCAGTTTATAAGAAGGTATGAGAACAAAAGGTATTGACAATGTGAGCATTCAAAATTATATGTCAAGCTCAAAAAACAGGAGATGAAAAGGAAATCTGGGTCCTCTTTCTTTGCATTCTGATTTTGAACCTGCAGAGCTCATTAGTTTCCTGTGATTGGGACTTTTTCTGTGTCTGTGGAAACCAGAAACCTACTTTTAAGAAGAGCTGTAGTCAGTTGACTCCAGAGATGAGAAACAGCAAGGTAAAAGCCCATGGTAAGTGCTCAGCATTAAACTTTTCTCTCTCTCTCTTCTCTTCTCTTCTCTCTCTTCTCTCTCTTCTCTTTTCTCTCTTTCTCTTCTCTCTCTTCTCTTCTCTTCTCTTCTCTCTCTATCGTCTCTTCTCTTCTCTCTCTCTCCTTCTCTTCTCTTCTCTTCTCTTCTCTTCTCTTCTCTTCTCTTCTCTTCTCTTCTCTTCTCTTCTCTTCTCTTCTCTTCTCTTCTCTTCTCTTCTCTTCTCTTCTCTTCTCTTCCTCTCACTATCAGGCACAGCTTTACATCCAGGCCCAATGCTTTTCCAACTGAAAACACAAACAGATATTCTCTGGAAGAAAAAAAAAAGTTTTTACTGTGGATCCCTTGTACTCGTCAGCAACTGTCCACCAGTTATTCAAAGCCCTTATTCCCAGAGACATGGGAGCTCCCTGTAAACCCCCAGCTGCAATTCCCAACTTCCAGCCTAATTTCTTGCTACCACTTCTGCCAGGCTCTGTCCCCAGAGCTGCTGAGGCTTTGGGAGGCAGGGATGGAATTTCGGGATGGAATTTGGGGATGGAATTTGAGGATGGAAGGCAGGGATGGAATCTGGGAGTGGAATCTGGGGATGGAATTTGGGGATGGAGCGCAGTGCTGGCTGCATTTGGGATGCCCTGCCAGCGCCTGACCAAGGCTCAGACCAATTACTGCTGGCGTGAGCCCAAGCCATCCATCTCAGTAAATTTCCCTCTAGGGGCCACCCCATTAGTAGCAAATAACTAATTATTGCTGTCAGCTTTAATAAAAAAACATGAGTTGAAAGATATTCCCCCCCAACTTTCCATTGCTGTATAAATTACAGGAGACAAAACTAACTTCTAAATTGAGTAATTCCAGACATTTGTCAGACTCCAAGAAATGCTTTAATTAGCGTTGGTTAATAAAGTGTTTAGGTAATTAGGAGAACATTTGTCCTGCCTGTGCAGATTTTTTTTCTCTCCTGCTTACGACAACTCAAAAAAAATTAATTGGAGTCCAGGCTTCAGGAATTACAAAGCTTTTTTTTTTTGGTGCTTTCTTGGTGAGACCGTTAATGATTCTAGGGGGAGTTGCCTGTAGTGATCGAGCTCTGGAATTTTTCCCTGCTCTTGCTGGCTGTTTTGTCTGACGTGGGGAGCAGGAGCTCTCGGGGGATGGATCACACGCAGCCCCAGCAGCTGATTCCCCGCGGGGCGGCGGCGGGACGCGCTCAGGGAGCTTCTGTCTGCAGCAGGCGCGGCCGGCCAGCCACAGCGTCGTTCTGGCTCGCTCCTGGGCCAGACGCAGGAGCTGAGCTGAGCTGCCAGCCCACAGAGCTGTCACCCTGCCAGAAAGCGGCACTGAAACCCCCGGCCCCCCACCCTGCTGCTGCCGCTGACAGCTGCTGCCATGGCAATGGTCCACGGCACAACCAAGCATCCCAACCTGGCACACCCAGCATCCCATCCCTGGCACACCCTGCATCCCATCCGTGGCACACCCAAACACCACACACCCCAGCATCCCATCCACGGCACACCCTGCATCCCAACCTGGCACAGCCAGCATCCCATCCCTGGCACACACCCTGCATCCCATCCCTGGCACACCAACACCACACACCCAGCATCCCATCCACGGCACACCCTGCATCCCAACCTGGCAACCCCTGCATCCCAACCTGGCACACCCAGCATCCCATCCCTGGCACACCCTGCATCCCATCCGTGGCACACCAACACCACACACCCAGCATCCCATCCACGGCACACCCTGCATCCAACCTGGCACACCAGCACCCATCCCTGGCACACCCAGCATCCCAACCTGGCACACCAGCATCCCATCCCTGGCACACCCTGCATCCATCCCTGGCACACCCTGCATCCCATCCGTGTCACACCCAACACCACACCCAGCATCCATCCACGGCACACCCTGCACTCCAAACCTGGCAACACCCAGCATTCACATCCCTGGCACACCCTGCATCCCATCCATTAGAACACCAACACCCCACACCCAGGAACCCCCTCCCTGGCACACCAGCACCCCTGCCTGGTGTTCAGAGCTGAGGGCAGCCCAGGCTGCTGGAATGTTGCCATGAGTAGGCTTCCAGCAGCCTGGCAGGACTCAGGCCCTGCCGTGGCTGTAAAAGGTCAGTGCTGGAGCACCGGGGCTCTGGTGCTGAGGGGAGCTCTGAGTGCTGCAGGCAGGGCAGGAGCAGGGAGGAAGGATTATTTTAGCAGTGTTAGATAACAGGGCTGCAGCAATTGCTCTGGATGAGACCACAGGGCAGTGAGGAAGCCCCGAGGTGAGCACAGAGCAGGGCAGGGAGGTGAGGCTCTTTCCTGCCTCACCGAGTCCAGACTCCTCTTGAGGTTTCCACCTTGCACTTGTGCTGCAGGAAGCTCTTCTCTGCTCTTGAAGCAGCTTCTTGTGCCTCTCTGTGCTCAGCAGGCTCTGGCACAGCTGCTGGAGCAGCCAGCTGAAACCAGCTCCACTCATCGGGCCCTGCTTGGTGCAGAGCAAAGGCACAGATGCTTGTGCTTCAGATGTTAAAAGTTTAAGAACTAGTTGAAGATGTCCTCATGGAAAGGTCTTGGTGCTGTCAGTTTAAAAGATCCCAGGTAGGTGTAGCTCACATCCTCTGCTTTCAGTGGGAGCTGCATCCTGCTGTGGTCCCGGGGTCGTGTCCTCACCAACTGCTTGGCACCAGTTCCTGCACCTCATCCAATCAATGCATTAAGTGACTCTGCAATTAATTTGCTCGTCTGGGTTACAGGCGTGTGGGAACAATGAGAAACACACAATTTTCTGGTCTGCTTTGGGCTCATCACAGCGGGCTCTGTTTGCACCATGCCCTGAGCCCCTCGGGTTTGCAGCCTCGCAGTCCTTAAACTCCCTGCACACCTGGGCTGTTCTGTGCTTTTCTGCATGGAGGAGTTCTGTGCTACTGATGGATCCTTCCCTCTGGGGAGAGAATGAGAGGCTCTGGGATGCCTGATGGGATCCCAGCTCCAAGCTTTGGGTTTATGCACAACTCCGAGGACACAAAACTCTGCAGAGTCCTGGCAGGGAAGGGGAGGATTCAACTCCTGGTCCCTGAACCAGCTGGGCAGCACAAAGGCTCTGTGGGAATCAAAGCCAGCTCTTTGCCATCCTTTAACCCGTGGTGATGTGCCACTGATCAGCACATTGGCTCTAATAGCTCCCCAGGTAGATTTGGGAGAGCAACGAGTTGAACATAAAAAATCCCTTTATTATTGCCATTTTGCTTTTATATACCCATCAAGCTTTCATATTTAATCTCCTACATCACAATAGCTGATCATTTTTAACATTTGACATTGATAAAGTGCCCACTGCTATTATTCTGACATACTATAAAGCATTACACCCATTTGCGATAGAAAAGGCACAGAATCAATACTCAGCCCCATTTTCCAGGGCAGCAGTAAATCATGGGGAGACTAACAAATTGTTTTAAATATAAGCACCTTCAAAACCAATAAAGAACCTAACCGATCCCTGTCCATTGTCACAGCTGTCAAACATCTTTACTGCTAAATGGACATTGGGGGGGTGGCCCAAAAGAGCTCAGCCCAAGCCCCAGATCCCCTGGGAGCCAGACTGGGGGGCTCTTGGATGTGCTGTGAGCTCCTTTGGGCAGCTGGAGGGTGTCAGGGCAGCCTCACAGCTCACCTCTGGCAAGGCTGCAGGGTACCAAGCCCAGCAGCTGAAGGAGGGTCGGGAGGTGAAGCTGCTGGCCCAGGAGTGCAAAGAAAATTGCAGCTCCCAGCTGTCCCCAGCCCATGGCAGGGCTGTGAGGTCAGTCCTTCCTGGAGGCAGCACAGAAAATGTTCCCAGATTGCTTTTTTTGGTGAGCTGCTCTTGCTGGAGAGCAGTGACCTCGCTGCGGGCGAGGGCAGCTGTGTTTCCCCACACTGTCCCAGGGGTGGTGTCACCTCTCTGTGTCACCTGGCTGTGTCACCTGGCTGTGTCACCTCTCCGTGTCACCACCTGGGTGCTGGCACCACCAGCCAGGGCACAGCTGAGTCAGGCAGTGCCTGACACTGTCCCATCCCTGCTGGCACATCTGGCACATCTGGAGGTTCTCAGCCCTGGGGCTCCCCCTGCATTGCTTCCCTGTCTGTGTCCCCATGTCACCTCTGCCTATCCATCTCCTCCCCATGCTGGCACTTAGTCATGGAAAGGTAAAACGAAAGGAAAAAGGGAATAATTTTACATCTGAGGTGATGTAAACCTTGTGTGCATAGTTTAAAAATGTCTCTGGCATGTCTGCTGTCAAAGAGCTCCTAAATAACATGGTTTACCTGGGCTGACTGATTTATAGGAACGGGGTTCCCAGACCCCAAGGATGACATTTTAAACACATCTTCCTTTCATTTGTAAAGGATTAAATGAACATGTTTTGACAAGATTGATCAGATGGAGGTTCAGACGATTTCTCTTTGCGGCTTCAATCTATAGCTGGTAGAACTGAGAGAATATTCCTGTGTCTCATTACAATAATGCACAGCTGGCACGTCTGGAAATCAATGTTCAGGGAATTCCCTGTGCTGAGGGTCTCCTGAAACCTTGGAAGACCCAAACCGGTTTGTTCTTGCCCCAGAACCACTCAAGCCCTGCAGTGCCTTGCACAAAGGGGGGTGATAAATCAGTGAGTGCACCTTGTGGAGACGGGGATTTGCTGATCTGGCAGAGCCAAAGGTTCAGTGAGGAACCACCAGACCTTGGCAGGGCTGGGCTGCTCCTGGTTCTTCCCACACAAGTTGTGTTTCCCCCCCGGCTGAGTCACAGCCCGTTGTGATGATGCCCTTAGGCCAAACGGGAAAGGACATTCCCCACCCTGCTCTTGGCCTGGGGACATGATTCGTGTCCTCCCTGCCTCCCTCCAGGAATCCTTCACCCTCGGATGGCACGGGAAGGCAGCGTTGTCTGGGCACTGGCTGGCAATTTGCATTGCTGCATTATGCATGGGCAGCAAACACAGGAATAAAGCACGAGGAGCAGGAAATCACTGCGGTGTTTTTAATCTGAAAGGTGAGATCGAAGCGCTGTTTGTAGGCTGCCTTTAATGGCCCTCGATTGGCAATTAGTGTTATATTATCACATATCTTTAATAGAATATTGATGCTGCTGGCAGAGATATAATCCCAGTGTCAAGAGTAATTCCCCTTTTTCCAGAGTGTTGCTCTTATTACGTGAGGGCCCAGCGGAGACATCCCTGATCAATCAGGATCAGCACTTCCAGCAGCTCCGAGGGCAGGGCAGGCATGCATGTAAATGATCATTAATGATTATTAATGATCTGCGTGGGAAGGGAGGTGCCCCTTCCCCCTCCTGCCAGACATGGGGATGGACTCAGGGGGAGCCTCAGGGGTGCAAGGTGCATCCCAGATCCCAGGGATCTTCCCAGGAGCCACACACAGCCAGGCAGAGCTCCCAGTTCATTATTCATTTACCTTGGGCTGCCATTGGAGAGCAGGTGAAGCAATAACAAATACCAAACAACAGGAGTTAATCTCTACCCGCGGCTCCGTAATAAATGGGAATTTAAACAAAAAATCGATGCAGATCTGTTAATTCCAGGCACTCCTGGGTCAGCTGCAGAGCAGAGCCTGGCCCTGGTGGGCTCAGGCATTGCCATGGCATGGGTGTTATTCCCACAGAGCTGCACCTTCACCAGGGGCTTTTCCTCTGCTGAAAACCTTGAACTCCTCCCCAGCCCCACAGGATCCCTGGGCATGCCAGCCTTCCCCTCCCGGGTGGTTCTCTCAGTTCTGATGGGTGTGGGAAGTGCCTGACCCCAGCAGAACAATGGGAGCGTGTTCCTGGCACACCCTAATGCCAAATATCAATCATGGACAGCAGCAGCCAATACCATACCTGGTATTGTACCTGTACATTCAATCATGGACAGCAACGGGGGCTGATGGCAAAGGACACTGCAGGAGAAGGGGGTCAGAGGAATTTCTGCACTACCCCAGACCCCAGAGGAATCTGTGCCCCTCTGCCTGCTGCAGAGCTCAGCCCAGCAGTGCTTCCTGGGGGAACTGGGTTTCTGTGAACCTCAGCACTTCTGTTTGTCACCAGCATGAAAGAATTTGATTGCTGCAGAAAGCACTGTAGCGAGACAGCCGTACACAACATCCCAGACTGGAGACTGGTGCACACATCCCCACACCCTGGAGCTCTGCATCACTGAAATGGCTTCTGGGGAGCACTGTGAGGACTTCTCCTGCCATGGGACCCTAAAGTCCTTTCCCCAGTTTTGGGCAGGCTGTCCCTTGTCCCCCCACTTCCCTCCACCAAGGGGAGCTGCAAACCCATCTCAGAAGGGAAGATGGTTCAAGCTTTGGGCTCAGCTGGAGCTCCTGGTGTGGTGACAGCCCCACTGCTCCCCTTGCAGCCGTGGCTGTGCTCCAGCCTGACCCAGCACTGCTCACTCCCTCACCACAAGCTCTGCAGTGGAGAGGAGACGTGGATGCTCCTCCATCATCCACGTGGGGCCACCCCCAGGAGCCCCAAACCCACTGGAGCTTTGCCTCTTCCATGTGTGTTCTCCCTGATTTATTTCTCTTTTCCCTTTTAGTGCCTGCTGAGGTGAAGAGCTGAGGATGTGCTGAGCTCCAGCTGTAGTGCTGTGGCATTTACACCCTCCTGCTCCTCTTCCTGCTCTCCCAGAACTGCCTTGTCCATGTTGCTTTCTGCAAGACTTGGAGGTGTGTGGCCTCAACCCCATGGATATGGAAGGGAAGGCTGGTGAAACCAGCTCCTGACTGGAATTCAGCAGGCTGGAGGAGTTGTGCAGCAGCCCAGCACTGGGGCACGAGCCATGGCACAGCATCCCACCCATCCACCCCAGCAGGACCCAGAGCTCCTGGGAATCCGGATTTGTATTCCTGAAACAAATCCTGGAGATGGGATATGGTGGAAGGGAGCCACTACCAGGAGATTGCAGCTTCAAAGCCTGGATGTATTTAACTTCTAGCAAAGCACCACGATCTGAAATCTTTCCTTGGAAGGCACAAACTGCAGCGAGGGCTCCCGGATGGTGACGGAGCAGCACATTAGCATAAATTTTCTCAGGAACTGAACTGTCACAAGGCCAACCTTGAAAGCTATTTGGAGTATTTACAGCTTTTATGAAACCCCCCGGGAGAGAATAATCTCAAAGTACTGCAGACACTGCTCAGAAGAACCGTGAAAAAACACTCAGTTTAGGAGCAGCTTCGCCTGCATCTCTGTTTTTTGTGAGCCCTCACTCCCACCACCAGCTCTGTCCCCACCTGGGTCTCCTCTGCCAGAGCAGTGAGTCACAGCAAGGTGATGATGATGGCACAAGCAGAGAAATACGAGATTGGGCAGGGAAAAGGCAGCAGTGGGTGGAAGGCTTCGAGAAAGAAAGTGATGTCTTCGTGTGAATCTCTATTTGGAAATAAGAAACAGAGGGAGAAACATGGAAGAAGACGAAGCAGCTGAATTGTCTCAAAGCAGCCTGCTTTTCCTGCTTTTCCTACTTTTCCTGCTCCTCCTGCTCTTTCTGCTTTTCCAGGAGGCATCAGTGGGTTTCTGAGTCTACCCAAACCCATGTATCTCCTGTTACCCCATCCTCAGGATCCTGTAACCATGTCAACCAGAAGAGAAGACGTGGAAAGCCAGAAAAAAAAGAAAAAGAAAAAGAGAACTCAGCTTGAAAACCACTATGTTTTGGATTATGCAAGCACATGAGTACCTGATCTAGCTCCCGAAATTACAGGGTTGCACAGTGTTCTGTTTACAGTGGGATGTCACAGGCTGTAATGAGCTGCTGTGTCATTATGGGAGCAGATGCCAAACAGATCTCAGCGTGTTTATGAAAGGCTCTCTCTTGCTGTAGAGCTGCACAGAGGTTTCAGGCTCCTGGCGAGTTCAGAGGACAGGGATAATGCTTGTCCCAGGGCTGTGGGTGTGCAAACACAGCCCAGAACACGGAGCTGCCCCCCTGGCACAGACAGGCGTGGCTGGAATATCCATCCCAGCCCGGAGCTGCCTGCTCTGGCCACCCCAGCTCAGCTGCACTGCCACCATCACTGCCACCATCCCCTGATGCTGAGCCCACCCGGGAGCAGCAGCACTCCCAGCCCCGTGAGGCTCCACGCTGGGAGTGCATCCCTTGGGAAGGCAGCACGGAGCAGGCAGGACCCACCGGTGGCTCAGCACTCTGAGCTCTGGGGAGCTCAGGAAAACAGCAACGTCCTTCTCTGCATGGAATCACCTGAGAGGAACAACAAGCAGGGCCCCTCTTTGCAGGCGTTTGCCAAAAAATCAGCGTGTGCATGAATAGAGAGGGAAATAAAAGGTTTCTGGGAGCTCGTCTTCGGGGCGCAGCAGCGTGAGCGCATGTTTTATTCAGCGAGGAGCAGCTGCACTACCTGGAGCAGAAATTCAGCTTGTTGAGGCCTAATCTAGGTAGATCACTGGAGCTTTGGAGAGTCTAAACATCTAGAGAGCAGCAGATCTCATCTTTATTGCAAGCAAGGTGATTCTGCAGAGGGACTTGGTCTCTCCCTGCATGACCTTGGCAGCGCCTGCTGTCCCACAGGAATTCCCTCAATGCTGGGAATCCTGGGGGGCAGCTCGTGGCTCTGCCCTCCAGCCTGGCACCCTGATCACCTCAGAGATACTGAGCTGCTTGTGCAATCCCCCTTCCCCTCTGTTATCCCCCCCTGGCACCCTGACTTGTGGGATCAGGGCAGGACCCCCAGGATGTGCTGCTGCTTCCACCCTACCTGGGAACCCTTGTGCAGGGCTCTGACATTCCACACACCCTGGGAAAAAATGGGAGCATTCCAGTGTGCAGCCTCTGCCTCTGCTGCTCGGGTCAGATGGATGAGGTCATGACATTCTTTTATTCTCCTCTCTTCTGTGTACAGGGGTTTGGAAGATAAAGTTAGTAAAATTCCTCCTGTTCAGGGCAAAGGGCAAAACTTGCAAAGGGAAAAGCCTGGGAAATAGAATCCCTCACAAAGCAGGAACATGAGACACTGGGAGACATTCCAGCCTCGAGCTGGAGGGACAGAGCAAGATCCCCTCTGCTGAGACTGCCCTCGTGCTGTGCTTACCCCAACAGCAATTCAGGGTCCAACCCTTGCCTGGGCCAAAGGGTTCACCCTGCAGCCCTTGGGATCACACTGGCAGAGGGATTCCCTGTCTCCCCCACCCAGTTGGGACCCCACAGGCTGTCCCTGTGTCACCCCTCTGCAGAGTGGCAGAGCCATGGGTGTGCTGGGTGAGGTCAGGATGGAGCTCACCCATCCCAGCTGGGAAGCCACTTCCAGGGGCTGGGGGCAAATGGATCCCAGTGTGAGAAATTATTTAGGGGGGATGGTTTAAAAGCTGGGATGATTAATGGGTGTGACTTCTCCAGAGTGCTGGAAATGATAAATCAGGATGGAAAGGGGAAGCAGGGTGTAAATTTGGAGGTGTCTGTGTGGGGTGGTGTGGAGGAAGGCCAGGCTCAGGCTGGCTGGCCCCTGACACCCTGACACCATCTGACTGAGGGTCCTGGTGAGGATGAGGAGGGTACCTGGATACTCAGGGACGTGGAAGGTTCCTCTCACCAAGGGCACAGCACAGCCAAGCATGGGCATCCCTTGGCATGGACACTTGAGGTTAAACAATCCCCATGGGAAGGATTCAGGAAATGTCCTGGAGTCCCTTCCAGTAACCAGGAATAATCTGTGAGGATGAAGGAAGCAGAGGTCTGTGTGTGTAGAAAGGAGAGAGGCAGGGGGGAAGGGGAGATTTTATTACTGAAATTTGCCAGAGAGGCTCTTTAATAACGTCATTCATCTTTCTGTCAAATACATCACATTAGTGTAGGGAAAAGGGACTTTGAGAAGATGAATTAAGACTTAAATACATTAAAATGACTTAAGGAATATTTAAATACAATACAATTTATTTTTGTGTAGGCTTGTTTCATGTCAAGCCGTGCTGTCTGAGGCTGTACAAAGCATGTGCAGGGCTGTGCATCAGCAGTGCCACTTCCCATAGAAACGGGGCTCAAATCAGGCCTTGCTTTGGACCAGAGATAATGTGGATGCAATTAGCTGGCACAGAACTGCTGCTGGCATTGCACAGAGCAGCCACATTCCCTGCAGATCCCCCACGGCCCCCAGCACCTCGGGGATGCTCCGGGAGGGAAGCGCCGGTCCAGCCCCAGCTCTTTCACACTCAGCCCACAGGTGACCTTCACCTGAGCACCTCCCAAGGCAGAGCAGGCATGGGGGTGGATTTTCCTCGCTGTGTGAGACACCACCCTCCTCTGCTGTGCTCTGGGAAGAGAAACAGCTCAGCTGCCCTGTGGCCCTGATCCCACAGGGCAGCCCCAGGGTGTATCTGGAATGTCCCCAGCCAGTGCTCAGAAACAGAGCCCCCTCCTCCAAAACACCTCCGCTGCCCTGGCTCCCGGGGGAGAGATCTGAGACAAGAGACAAGGAGGGGAAAAAATAGAAAGAAAACAGACAATTGCCTGAAGCTGGTTCTTGTTCTGCAATGTCGGGGCTAAAAATAGCTCTGCAGAGCCTTTCTGCCCGTGGGCGCTGAGCGGGAGCAGCCGCCTGCTCCCCCCTGCAGGAGCCAGAGCAGGCCCTGTGTCTGCCTTGTGGCAAGGGCTGTGGTTGGCTTTTGGTCTGGCTTTACTTCTCAGCCCTGATGTTTCATCAGGGAGAAGCCACAGGAAAGCACTGAGAGTAATTGAGCTCCTTGGGAATGAGGGTGGGTGGGATGGTGAGGGCAGACCCTGGTGAGTGCAGGATGCACCGCAAGGATTGAACTTTCCCTGCCAGAGAGGGCTCCTTGAGAGCTTTCTGTTATCTCCCTGTGCCCACAGAACACGCTGGAACTGCTTCCCAAAGCGTTTAAAGCCTCCCAGTATGAAAGGCACATGGCTGCTCTGTGATGGAGGAAATTAAAACCCCTCAAAGCAACCTGTTTGTCTGCCTGGGGAGAGCTGGGTTCAGCTGGGAACATCCTGCAGTTCCATCCCGCTGTCCCCACGGCTGGAGCATGGGAGCACTCCAGGATGGAGAGCACAGGAGGAACATGTGTCCTCCCTCACAGGCCTGTGTGCTCAGCTCTTTCATCTCTTCCCATAAGTCACACCTGCCAAACCCTCTTGGATTTGTTTCCACTCGACTTTACTGCTCTTTTTTCTGCTTTTATTGAGACACTTGGAAGGGCAGCGGTGCCAGAGGAGTGATAACCGGGTGTAGCCCTGCAGCGACAAAGTGACCAGCCTCAGGCAGCACCTTGGACTGAGCTCCTGCTGTGTTTGGGAGGCCAGGCAGGGGGGGACAGCATTCCTGACTCTGCTGTGAGCTGGGGATGGTGCTCATGGCTCTGCCACAGCCACAGGCACTGCTGGGAGCTGGGGGCTCTCTCTGGGTGCCTCCATCCCCAGAGCTGGTGATTCCTCAGGGACCAGCAGAGGTGTGGGGTGGGTGCCAAGGACCCACTCCCTGCCCATGGAGCTCTCTGGGCAGCTGTGGGGATGGGTGAGTGTGTGACTCCCTCGGGGTTCACAGGGATAACGTGAAGGGATGCAGGGGAAGAGAGGGAGGGAATGAAGAGAGGGAGGGGATGAAGAGAGGAAGGGGATGAAGAGAGGAAGGGGATGAAGAGAGCAAGGGGATGAAGAGAGGAAGGGGATGCTCCTCCTCACCGTGGGGCAGCTCTGGCTCCTTCCAACAGGTCGCAGCTACAGATCCAAGCCCGTGTTTTGCTGCTCCTCTGTGGGCACCCCACGCTCAGCCCCTCCCGAGCCCTGCAGAGCCCCTTGGCTCTGCCTCCTGTCCCTGTCCCAGCCCAGGAAGGTGCTGCTGTCCCCTGGCTGGGCAGGTGGGAGCTCTTGGTGTCCCCTCAGCAGCCTGGCCAGCTCCTTCCCCAAGCTGTGCTAATGAGCTCGCTGGCAGCAGCAACTGCATGCGCAGCACTTTGGGATGCAGCGCCTGCTAGAAATGAAATTTTAGTTCATCTAGGGCAGGGCTGTTGGCCCCAGCCCAGAGCTGGATGTGGCAGCAGCAGGAGGTACGGCCTGGACCAAAATCCCTGCACGGGGTCAGAGCTGCAAGGACCGGGATATGGGAGAAAATGGGAGTTTTGTTCCTCAGTGTTTCCCAATGCAGGGGAAATGCACATTTTTGTTTCCTGGGTGCTGTTTGCCAGGCTCTGCTTTTGTGCCCCCTCTCAGGGCAATCACCTGTGCCCAGCACAGGAGGGCTCCATCCCCCCAAAAGCCAGGTCTCACTTCTGGCAGCTCTAATGAGGGGAAGCGAATCTCTGGCAAACAATTCTACGTCACACCTCTCTCTGCAAAGAGGTTTTTAGAGCTGGCTTAAATGGATTTTGGGAAATCGTCTTTGGGATTGGAGCTACAAATGGCTTTTTGATCAAAACAAAATCGTTCATTTTGAAAACTGAAACTGTTTCATTAAACATGTTTGGGCTTTGTTTGTTTATGTCAGAAGCGATGGGTTTGCTGGGGTCTGAAAATTGGAAAGTTTAAAGTATTCTTCTATCCTGGACTTTGAATGTAAAAGCACTTCAAAGGTGCTATGGAAGAATAAGAACAATTAAAAATTTATTTCCCGGGGGGAAAAGAAATGATTAGAACGATCGGAATAAAGATCACGTCTCTATTTTCAGGCAAACTTCTCTCGGCTTTAAAGGCTGCTGATGGTATCTGGGCTGAATAGAATCGTGCAGGGCCCTTTGTGTCACTTGAGGCGGGAGAGGGGAGCGCGCCCGGGGCTGCAGAAAGGCTTTGCTGACACCTGACATTTGAGGCACTCTGACTTTTTCTGAAGGCAAGCGCCTTGCAAGTGTTTTCATGAGCGGTGGTGATAATCAGGCTGCAGTCCCAGAGCCCAGGGGTCTCCTGCAGCCGCTGGATGGGGCTGGGGGCTCCGTGCTCCTTGGGGCTGGGTGGGTGCTGGGGAAGCAGGGAGGGCTCTGCCAGGGCTGGGTGAGGAAGGGTGGCTCAGGAAGGGAGTGTGGCAATGCCCAGAGCTGTTCATGCTCCAGCACGGAGCCTCTGGGCCCCTTTCTCCTCCTCCATGAGCTCTCTGGATTCCATCCTGTTCCCAAGGGGCAGTAATCTGTGGAGCAGAAGGCTGCTCTCAGCTCCAGTTCAGTGGAGAGGGATGGAGAGGGGATGGATGGTTGCTCTGAGTGTCCCTCCAGGCTGGAGCCCTGGCTGGCAGCACCGTGCAGAGCCCGCAGCCCCCAGCCTGTCCCTGGATCCCACGATGGGAGCACAGTGCTCCGAGGAACAGCGGTGGGACCAGGGGACCGGGCTCTGCGCCTCCACCAGAGCCTGGATGGAACCTGGGAACAAAGGAACCCGCCTTTGAAACCAGGCAGAACTGCCCAGCCCTTTGCAAAGCAGAAGCAGCTGGCTCGACTAATTAAATGTTAAAAATTCCAGCAAGACGAGCATACCAGAAAACAAACAGGCACGGGAGCCAGGACGGAGCGAGTTGGAAGGGATCCGTGCGGTTCCCTGCCTCTCCCATATGTGTCTGCACAGAGGCTGGCACCTGTGCAGCCATGTGTTCACCCACTCTGCTGCTCCCACATCGGTCCCTGTGCCATCCACCTCCCTGCCATGCCCCATCCAGGGCTGTGTGTGGCCCTGCAGAGCTGGGGGGCACGAGGTGCCCGTCCCATGGGGGCAGGAGGCGGCTCCATCAGTCTGTACTTGATGGTTTGGGGGAGGAGGGTAACTATTTGTTAGCGGTGGTTTTGCAAATCGCCACTTTGCGGAGAGGAAATAAGAGCCATCCATTTGTGCTGGTGCTATTAAAGATTTTCTATAAAGTGCCTACATTTCCAGTGCAGCTGAATGGATTTCTCTGCAGAAAACTGCCAGGACAGAGAGGCACAGTGGAGGAAAATATCATATACAATGATTCACAAACACATAAAAATACCCTTCCCAGCTTGGCTATTCTTCCACTGCACAACAAACACCTTGTGAGTCATTCTTGAATGTATGGACGCGTTGGAAAATGAAAGTTGGATTTGAACATTATTCATTAAGACCTGGGATTAGTTCACTTCTCCATTTAGCTCCTCAAAGCGAGCATGCCAAGTCAAGCTAAAATGCATTCTGAGGCTGTCTCAGTCACCAGGCAGCCCTAACAGCCACAGTGGCTTTCTACATCAATGTTTCTGTATTCAGCTTAAAAAACCCCCAACTTAATTCCTTGCTCCTTGCATTGAATTAATCAGATATCTAAAGGTAGGTGGAGGCAAAAAATCAACATTTTTCTTGGCAGGCACATTTAAGTTGAAGGGCTGTAGCTCTTGCTGCAGACGACAAGATTGCAATGTTTAGGAGATAAAGAAAGGGGATGGAGGGCATCCACGGAGTGACAGCCGCGTGCACGCCCTGCCGCCGGCGGTGGCAAGCAGCCAGGGACAGGGACGGGCCCGCGGATGATTTACAGCCACACATCCTCTCTACAAACACGTTAACTCCCACCTCGGAGGGACTGCTAATGAAAACTTGCGTCAGCTCTTCCAGCCCCTGTCAGACACAAAGATGCTGCTGGATGTGCGGCAGAGGTTGGGGACAGCGTCGGGGCCACGTGCTGCCTGTGTGTGGCCGTGGCCGTGTCCCCGTGCCTGCCCCGTGTCTGACAGCACGAGCCCGGCTCAGGGACGGGCCCTGTGACACGAGGCACGCCGCAGACACGGCCCAAAGCAGCTGCAAAACACTTCCCAGCTTCCGCGGCGGAATTTGGGGCCAGCGCGTCACTGGCACGGTGGCCACGCGTGAGGTGGCAGCAGCATCATCTCCTTCCGCTGCCAACGGGGGAAAGCAGCGCAGCTGTGCTTACTGCTGCTCCCGGGGATGTTGAGCCTCATTTGATGACAGTGTGGGGCAGTTTGGTACAAACATGTGCGTGATGTGGCCGCGTTCCGACCATTACTCAGCTGCTGGGTTGCTGTAGCTCCCCTCTGGATGCCTAATCCTGGATTGGGGACTGGGAACCGCTGTCCTCAGCTCCTGCTAACAGCACTTACCTTTCCTCTATGGTTGGATTCCTCCCAGGCCACCAGCAGGACATGAGTGAGGCACCTGATGGAGGACAGTGCAGAGATCTGTGCTCAGGGTGTCCTGCTCGCTGCCAGCAGGCTGAGCCAGCCCGGGGCCAAGGCGGCAGCTCCCCTGCATAATTTCCTAGCACCAATACCTTGGTGAGCAGCACAAGCTGCTTGTGGGCAAAGAATCAAAATTCATAGAATAAATTATACGCGTCAAATTATTTGCCCAGCTTTGTTGATTATCTGCAGTTAAAAAGTTGGAGGGAGCCGAGCTGCTCTGCGCATAAACACCAGACTGATCCTTGCAGGCAGGAGGTGCTCGGCTTTGGCACAGGGAAGAGGAGAACTGCCAGCCTGGAGAGGATGGGCTGCCTGCAGACCTGCTCCCCATGGCATTGGGATGGGTGGCAGCCCCTCCATGCAAGCAGAGAAGCTGCTACAAACCCCTTGGTGGATTTACTACTGAGTTACTCAGTGAGCTGCAGTTTGTGGTGCTCCTACGCATGAGAGGGATTTACTCTTTGCTGGCTGAATGAAATGACGTTTGTGATGTTCTACAACATTTAATGGCACAGATGGTTCAGTGTAAGGATCAGAATAAGCCCAGGGGTTGCAGCCCAATTTGAGGATGACCCATGCATGGAGGAGAAGAAGGGTCCTGCTCTTCCTGTGCCTGGCCACACTCCTCTCCCCCTGCCGAGAGGAGGGAGCTCGCAGTGGGTCAGCGTGGTGAAGGTCTGTGATTGAGCTCGATGATGAATCGCAGCTTGATGACTTCCTCTACATCAATGGAGCTGAACTGGCTTGGGGAAACTGTTTGATTTAAGAAGAATAGGCCTAATTTTGGAAGTGCTTCACACCCATCAATCTAAGTGAAATTCATTTATCTGAGGCACAGCTGATACGTCTCCCATTTACATAGCACTAAGTGCCTCACAATCCTTGATATATTGAAGCTCACAGCAGGGGAAGAGGATAACGCTGCTATCCCCTCTCGCAGGCGGAGAAGGGATTTTGCAGCCTAATCCAGTGAGTCACGGGAGCCAAATGGGCTGCAGGACCCGGGCTGGGAGCAGTGTCCACTCCCGGAGTGGACAGGCAGCTGCAGAGTGGACAGGCGGCTGCGCAGGCGTCGGGTCTGGCGTCTGCAGGGAGGGGGCAGGAGGAGCTTCAAAGCATTTCCCATCTCCGATCTAACACGGTTTTATGAAGTGTTTGCAATAGTGTCTCAAAGGCAGGGTTGGGAGGCAGAGTGGGAATCACAGCGGTATCTGATGGAAGAGATATTTAGAGGGAAGAGACATATGGCATCTTAAATAAAAACAACCTACTCAGTGGTTAATCTCCACTTGAAAAGCCTCCAGGACGGACTCCAGGTCTCCTGCTGCTGGGCAGCGATGCAGCAGCCACAGTTAGAGCTGCAGGGCTGGGGCTGGGGGAGCCAAACCACCCTCCCACCTTGCTGTGAGTCCTGCATGGCCCCCTCTGACAATTCCAGCCTGAGGTGGAGGGGCCAGGGGGTCGGTGGGACCAGGACCCCCGACTGCAGCCCCCATCCAGCAGCCTCCTCTGGTTTTGGTGGGCTGAGAAGAGAAGCAGGCAGGAAAAACAAGTGTCTTCTTCCTGCAACTCTCCATGGGCACTTAGGACAATGATGGAATACTCGGGCAATCGCACAATGTTTGTTTAATGCCAAAACTATCCTGGCCACTTTACAAACAAGGATGAGTAATGGCAGAGCGGGGGGGCAGAAGTTTCTCTCTCTTCCTCTGAGATCTTCTGAGTGTGCACTTCTGCCGTGATTTATCCTTGTTGCAACCTTATCGGCTCACTGGGGATGTAAATCAAGCAGCCCGACATTTTACCCGGAATTCCAGTTATTTATACATAGATTGAAAGGGTATAATTACTGCTGCTAAAAGCAGCCCGGCAGAGAGGAGGGACACAGGTGTCTGTCCCCGTGGAGGTTGGAGATGGAAAATCCCTGCTGGCTCCCTGCCTGTTCCTGCATAGGAGAGGCCTCTCGCACCTTTGGGCTCTGCTGAGGTGGAGGATGGGCAGCAGGGATGGAGCCACACTCTGGCCATCAGTCCCCTGGGCTTTTGGAAAGGATCTGAGCAGGGTCTCTCCCCTTTCTCCATCTCCTGGGGCTGGAAAACGCATGCCAAGGCAATCCTGGCAGGGCTCCCACATTGCTGCTCCTTCATCTTTCTGATCTGAAGCACTTGGTGATGCAGTTAGGCTTAGGCTTAGGCTTAGGCAGTGTTTGAGGTAGTGGTTAGGGTAATGGTGAGGTTCATTGCTAGTGGTACCCCATCCCAAGCAGCCAGCACAAGGCTGCTCACAGGGTCTGCATGGTCCCCATCCCACCCACTCTCCAGCCAGGCTAATTCCATGACACTCTCCTGCACAAGCCCACTGCCAAATTTGCCTTCAGCTCCAGGCAGCCGCTGCCCGTTTCATCTGTAAGTCACCGTGTACTTTAACAGCATCTCCCTGATCCCTTGTAATCTCATTTTTTCCCACTGCTCCCAGACACGTCTCCCTCCCCTTCCCTCCCTCTGGCAGCTGCAGAGCCAGCAGCAGCCCCACACGCCTGTTCCAGGCTGGAGAGCATCCTGGCAGTGCCTGTGGTCCCTGAGCAAGCCCTGGCCACCATGACCAGAGCCACATCCCTGCAGGAGCAGGGGATGCAGCCCCAGGGCCACCACACGTCTCTACAGGATGCCCTTCAGAGGCCCAGCGTGAGAGACATCTAAAATTCATAAATGTCAAGGAGGAAAGGAAGTGAGGACAACTAAATATAGAAATCCAAACACCTCCTTTTGGGCTACAGAAGCAGCGTGATGTGCACAGCCCAGAAGCTCCTCAGGTTGAGCCTGGCTCAGCACTGAAGGGCAGGGCAGTGACGGTGGAAGGAGGGTGTGCTCATCTTCCTGGAGCCAAGGAAACAAAGGCTGACTCCAGCAACATGTGCACACCTTCTCCCCTTCCTCTCTGCTCAGGTGAGACCCCACCTGAGCACTGCATCCAGCTCTGGAGTCTCCAGGGGAAGGCAGAAATGGATCTTCTACATCCAGACCAAAGAAGAACCACAGAGATGGTCAGAGGGCTCGGCAGCCCATCCTCACCCCTCTCTGCACACACTGTGACACTCCTGATCCCAGATCTTTCTCTCAGGAGCTGTAGGGAGAGGTCTGCAATGTCTTGTTGGTCCTGCCCAAGTTCAGCAGCTTCCCCAGTCTCACATGGTCTCAGCAGAAGCCATCCTCATCACAGCCTGCCTTGGGAGATGGAAGTGAAACCCCTGTTTTTCTGAGTGGAGAATGTCTCTTCTTTCCTTTCCACAGGAAATCTCACTGCTCACTTCTCCATTCTGCTGCAAAGGGAACAGAAATGGGTCCTGAAGTGTCTGGGTTTGCTGTGGAAGGAAAATTTGGATTTTCCTACAGGGAATTGTGTAGCAGAAACAGCTGAAACCCAAGAAAAAATCCAGGGTTGTCAGAATCTTCAGTTTCTGTTTTAATTATTAGTCTGGTGGGATTTTCTCAGAAATTGTATTTCCACAGTGATAACAGTTATCACTTTATTTTAGAGTCTGGGCTATTCACAAGGCGGGAAGGAGCAGGATCAGTGCGGGGAGGAGCATCCAGGACCCGTTCATGATGTGGAGTGTTGTGCCCAGGGCAGTGTCCCGTGCTGGACACCCCAGCAGGGCTGCAGAGGGGCTGGCAGCATGCAGCCTGTGCCCTGCAGGTTCTGGGCAGTGGAAATGGGATGCCAGCCCGCTCCCAGCACAGACCGCGTCTCTCCGCTCCTATCATTTTTGTCGGGAAGTTTTATCTTTTTAATTTGTTGCCTATCACGCGTTGTCTGATTAATTATTGCCTCTCTGCAGGGAGGAGTGGAGTTTACAGAGCAGTCCAGCAGCAGGGCTGGCTGTGCCCCCCCTCGCAGGCTGGTCGATAATAATGACTCAGCATTTGGCTGCTCCGTGGGCATTTCAGAAGCGCTTTATTAAAAACTACCCAGTCCACGCATCGACCATAAATCCGGGCAGGAGCTGCCGAGCGTGCCGAGCTCTCCTCACTCGTGGCCGGAGCTTTTTCCTCGCAGCCTTTCCCTGCACTGAGCTGCTCGCCGTGTCCTTCAGCCACGACCAAATTCCCTTTACAGCCAGCTGTCCCCATCAGCAGGGGCAGAGCTGTCCCCGAAGGAGCCCTCCCGCTCGGCAGCCCCGGGAGCAGCGCAGGGGAAGGTGCTGCGGCAGGACGAGCCCTAATGAAATGCAGCTGAACATTTCCAGCGCTGAGTAAACCATATGTCTTCATAATTTGATTGTGCCCCGGTCCCCCAGGTACCTCCCAGCTCTATTGAACACCGATGGAGTTATTTGGAATCATAAATAATATTATCAAAGAGGGTCTGCTGGGTAAACAGAGCTGGTGTATAAATTGTCGGCGGCGGTATTGATTGTTCTGAGCTGACTAATGAATTATTCTGTTTAAGGGGCTGTGCGAGTAGCACGCAGCGTTTTCAAGGCAAGCCCTTTGGATGCTTCCCCTGGCGCTGCTGGGCTCTGCTGCCCCGGCCAGCACAGCAGCCCCGGGGCACAGACAGGCCAGGGCAAGTGCCCAGGGCCGTGTTAACCACAGGGGCACCAGCCACAGGCGATTGGAAAAACATCCGATCCACCCCTTCACCTTCCCCTCCTCCTTTCTCCTCTCTCCTCCTCCCTCCCTCTTTATTGACATGGCAGGATCCCATTGTGGCACATGATGCTGCTCTCAGAGGGGCACCAGATACTTGCCAAGCCACCCAAGGCTTCCCACCCCATCCCAGGTGAGCTCTGCTCCCTTCCTGCAGGGAGCCCAGGCACTGCTCCCTCCTCTTTCTGTATCTTGGCTTTTGGGCCTCGCATGTCTTGGAATTGGGGCTTTTCCCCAGCTGCCTTACACACTGCCCCAGAAGGAGGAGAAATCAGCAATCCTTTTTAACAGGAGTTGCCTATTTTCCCCTCACCTGCATAATAGTTTCTGTTAAATTTCCAGTTTTCCATCCCTTTGATGTGAGGGATCCAAATGCTTCCCGCTAATCTCGTGCAGCAGCGCCTGAGACGCTGAAGGCGCTGGCGGGGAGATGGCAGGGAACCAACCAACAATTACTGGAGTTTGGGGGCTGGGGCAGCACGGAGACACAGCTCATTTTAAAATAAATTATGCCATTAAAACGGTTTTGTTCTTGTCCCCTGCTTTTTGGGCTACAGGCTCAGCAGGGAAGAGGCAGAGCGGGAGCATCCCGGTGGAGGGATGTGGAAGGAGGAAGAGGAGGGTGGTCCTGCCCACTGAGGCTGTGCTTCCCATTTTCCTGGGAAATGCCTGCAGTTCTGAGAACATTTAAAGGAAGCCTGGTTCTTTTCCTTCTGAAGCAGAGCAGGATCATTTCTCCCTGCCCCTTTGTCAGCCCATTAAACATTACTGAGTTCATCATTTTCCCTCTTGTCTCCACTCATGTTCTCTTTCTTCTCAAAGCCTGGGAAGACCCTTGCTCATAGCTGTGGGTTTAGCATCCAGGAAATCCAAGCACTTGCTTCAACTTCCATGAAAATTTAAATGTTACCACCTCCTTACCAACAGGCAGGGTTAGGCAGAGCCCCAGGTCAGCATCTCCTGGGGAGCACAGCGAGCTGGTTCCCAGATGGGATTTATTTTGTGAGTGAAGGTTTTGGGAGCTCTTGGAGGATGTTCTCCCATCAGCTGGGGATCAGGGAACACTCCCTGGAGCAGGGTGGAGAGGGATGGAGTGGGATGGAGTGGGATGGAGTGGGATGGAGATCAATGGAGCGGGATGCAGATGGATGGAGACGGATGGATGGAGATGGAGCAGGATGCCTGGGACCACGGGAGCACGAGGGACATGCCCATCTGCTCCAGGTGTGGAAGGCTGGCAAGGGGTTAAGCAGAGCACCCAGGAGCTGAGTGTCCAGCATGATTCAGGCCATTTAATTAGTGTCCCATGCTCTGGGAGTTCGATAGTGTTTCCCCCCGGGAGGAGCGCACCGGCTCACATATATTGCCTGTTATCTTTCAAGTACTCTGAGCAGAATGCTTTTTCAGTAACCTCATCAAAGGATAAGCCAGGATTCAGATAAGCTTTTCAAGGAGGAAGTCAGGGTTATAATTTTCAGAGACTTCTGAATGTCACCTCCAATTTTCGGCTCCGCCGTTGGAGCGGCCGTTTTTGGAAGGCAGCAGCCTCAGATATTGAAATGGGTGACCTGTGGACTGGGGCCTCCTCAGTTCCTGGTCATCGACAGCCTGGCAGATCTTGGAGTTAAAAGTGCCCAAGATTTCTGACTTTATAATAATGTGGTTTCTCAGAAGTGCAAATTACAGAGGAATTGGTGCTAAACTCCCCATTAACTATAGAGCCCGAGAAATCCTCGGTGTCCCAAATTACCTGTCACTTTCTCTGTAACATGGCATAATTTTGCCGCTTAAAAAAAATAAAATAAATAAAGGGCTGTATTTCAGAATTCAGTGAAATTCCTAATTGAGTGTGTGGCTCCCTTTGTAGTGGGCTGTGCCCCCCTCAGTGGGTTTGGACATCATGAGGCTCCTCCAGGCTCTGTGTGTGACCCCCCAGCAATTCATCCCCCATCTGGGATCTCTTTGGGGTGCTGGGACCCTCCTGCAGCCCTCAGCCTCCAGAGAGAGCAGGGGTCACGGGGTGAAGGATCCCCCAGAGAGGGAGAAGGTGGCAGGAGCCCCAGCTCAGGCTGGTCCCAGGGTTAGAGCAGCTCCTGTGCCTCTGGAATGAACCCCTGTGTCTCAGAAATCAGCTTGTGGGGTTTGCACAGGGGCAGGTGGAGCAGGGGTGGAAAGCAGACACAGCACTGGCATGGACAGGAAGCAAGGAGGGAGAGTCTGAACTGATGGGGTTTTGTGAATTATACTTTGTGGTGAATTACAAACAGCTTCTGGCTACTTCTCTAAGTCCACACTTACAGGTTTCATTCATGACCACAAGATTTACCCTCAAGATTACCTACACTTTTAGGACTTTCAGGTAAATACAGGGAGGGAAAAGCCAGGCAAAAACAATGACCAAGGTGTTTTCTTCTTTCACTAACACTTGCTGGAGGGACCCCAGCACAGCACCAGAGCTCCCTGCACACAGCAGGAAGGGTGGGATGCTGCACGGGTTAAAAAGAAGTCAGCACCAGCTCAGTGCCTTTTCTTCCCCTCTGGATTTTTTTTCTTCTTTTTCCCTCCTGGCTGAATCAATAATTAAGCATATTCTAAGTAGTACAGTTTTGCTTGAAATTTTCCATTTGGCTTGGGCATCAGTTGGAAATGAAATATTTAGAGGACAGAATATAGTAATAAAGCCAAGACACATTTTCTGCTAGTATATTTTATTTATTTTGTTTAATAATGAGGTTCTGTGTCTGTCTCTACCCCCCTCCGTATCAGTGGCTTTCTCCTCTTCCCCTTTCCTTTGGAGGCAGGAGATAATATCCCCCTTTTAAAAAAATAATAAAGTCTGGCTTGTCTAACAAATCAGGCCCTGTGCTGTGATGTTGTAAGTGTTCAAAGGAGCTTCCCAGAAGGCTGAGGGAGGGGAGGAACCCAGCTCCTGCTCCACTGGCTGTCTGCAAGGACAAAGGGAGAGGCAATCCTCTGCTAAAAATTATTTGTTCCCCGGTGCAAAACCTTTAATAATTCCCTGGGAAGGAAGCAGATCCTTGCTGTGCAGGAGCACAGCCCGCCCTGCCCCGTGTCCCCTCTGCATTTGCACCTGTGAAATCTGCTCTGGCCCCTTTCCCTGCCTTGCCAACGGGGTCGAGGTGTCTGCAGGCAGCTTTTCCCTGGGGAATGCCGGGGATGCATTACAGATGCTGCTGGGGAAGCAGCCAGCAGGGCTGGAATGCTGAGCTTGGCCAGGGCAGGCTGTGGGAGCAGATCCCTCAGTGCCACAGCCCTCAGCCCACCAGGGGGAAATGCCTGTGCTGCCCTGCCAAAATCCTTGTGATTTCAACATCCTCCCCCTCCACATCCTTTTTTTGGGATGTAAAAGTAAATGTAAATCCCTCAAATAGAAATTACTCCCAGGAAATTCCTATCATGTACAGCAGAGCACTTCATCCCAGCAGCTTCAAAATGTTTCCCTCTGATTTTGATCTTTTCTTCAAAACCTGTTTACAGTTAAAAAAAAATAAATAACTGTGTCTGTATTTGAGATTGTGTGAGTATTTGAAATGGAGTTTCTTGGTGTGCAGAAGCTCTTGTCTGAAAAGCAAATGAAGATTCCCAGAAAAAAAAAAAAAAAAAAAAAAAAAAAGAAAGAAACCTGAAGCTTCCCTGGCTCCCAGCTGGTCCTGTGGGATATCAGGGGCTGATTTTTGAGCTCTGGATGCCACCAGGTCAGGGCCATGGTCCTTTCCTCGTGTGGCAGAGGCCATGGCAGGGCTGGGGTTTGTGGGGTTTGTGGGGTTGGTGGGGTTGGTGGGGTTTGTGAGGTTGGTGGGGTTTGTGGGGTTGGTGGGGTTTGTGGGGTTGGTGGGGTTGGTGGGGTTTGTGGGGTTGGTGGGGTTTGTGGGGTTTGTGGGGTTTGTGGGGTTGGTGGGGTTGGTGGGGTTTGTGGGGTTGGTGGGGTTGGTGGGGGGTGGGGGGTTTGTGGGGGTGGTGGGGTGGTGGGGTTTGTGGGGTTGGTGGGATTGGTGGGGTTGGTGGGTGGCCAAGCTCTGTCAGGGTTCCAGGGCTCCTGGTGCCTCCCAGGCTGGGGCTGTCCCTGCCACCCCCACAGGAGGGATTGCTCCTACACTGCAGATAAATATTTTGTGTATATTTGAACTGGAAAAGAGGCTGGAAGCCGAGTTCTATTGGGTGGGATCACTCTGTGTTTGAGAAGTCAAATCTGTTCTTCTCAGCAAATTATGAGCGCCCCAAATTGAGAGTTTTCTGATATTTGCTCAGGCCTGTGTCTCATGCCACACGCTCCCAGGGGTGAAAGGCTTGTGCAGGAATTCAATCACAGGATCTGAGTGAGACAGAGAGGAGAAAGAGAGATTCCCAGGGCTCCATTCTCATGTTGCTCTGGTGGGATGTTGCTCCTGCCTGTCCTTTTGCAGCCCCTGTGCTTTTACACATAGTTTCCTTTACTGGCCCAAATCTTGACGGTGTTTTGGGCAGCCTGGGGTGAGTTTGGGTTCCCTTTGCCTTTGCTGTGATCAGAACCAGTGGTTTGGACTCTGCAGGGCAGCTGGGGCTGGGCTGAGCACGAGGGAGAGCAGGGGGAGCCCGGACTGGATGCTCGCTGTACTTAATTCTCGATAATAGTTTTCCCATCGTTAATATTGTTGTTGAACTGCTGCATTCTCACTCAGCCAGAGCTAATTATAATAATTAACAGACAACTCATGAACTTGTCAAACTGGTAATTATAAACCACAGAGACTTCTATCATTAAGAGATTGCCCAGGAGGGGAGAGGGGTGCGAAGCCTCTCCAGATGAGCTCGGTGCCCGTGGTGAGTTCTCACTTTGCCCAGTGCAGAGCTGCAGCTGCACAAACCCAGCCTCCCCACGCCCTGCTGAGCAGGGAGCTGGCGCTGCAGTGTCCAAAATAAACAAGTGACAAAGCAAACAGGTCCCCAGGCAGCTCAGGACAGCCGGGCAGGGCTGCTGCCAGCGCACTCGAGGATGCTCAGCTTGAGCTTTCCTCAGCTTTCCCTCCCTCCTTTGGCCATCTTCTCCCAAGGAGAAGGACCCTGAGGTCCCATCCTGCCCCGGCAGGGATTTGGGCTCTCCAGGGAATCCCCGGGCTGGGCACTGGCACCACTCCCTCCTCTGCTCATCTCCTGGCAAGTTTGGCTCAGATATTCCCAAGTTTCCTCCCGTGCCTTTTGTGAGCTTCCTTCCTCTCCCGGACAGCAAACAACAAATGGTCCTTTTCACCCAGGAGATAAGATTGTTCATCTTCCAAAGTCACCGGCGCTCGCAGTGCGGGGTCTGGAGCAGTTTGAATAATGAGCCTTCGGGAGAACTCGTGTTTCTCTTTGTGTCCTTTTCCTAACAAAGACCTCAGGCTCCCAAGGCAGCGGCGGCTCCGCCAGGCGCCGAGCGCGACAGGGGCTGCTTCTGAAGGGCACAAGTTGCACAGAAGATTTTCTTTTCTTCCTTATTTTTTTCCCCCCTCACTTTTCCAATTGTATTTTTGTCATGCGCCGTCGCCGAACAATCGGTCCTTTATAGGAAAATTCCCACCAGGAGCGATACGAGCGCTGCTGCCAGATCCCTCCTCCCTTACAACCACTATCTTGCAGTGCCTCGCATTCACATTCCAATCTGAAAAGCGAGCCACGAGCTCCCTGTGTCCTTAAACCCTTGCTTTTGTGGCACCCACCCTCCCTTGGCCTCTTGTCCTTTGCATTCCCCAGATTCCCGTCCCTGCTGCCCTGGCGTTCCTGCTGGATGCCCACAGCATCCCTGGGCACACACAGGAAAAGGCCTCCAGAGGGATTGGAAACCTTCCTGGTCTCACCTCGTCCCCTTCCCGTCCTGCTGCTGCCTTTGCCTCTTGTGACACCCGGAGTGTGACAGGAAAACAGAGCTGTTCTCGCAGCGTCTGCAGCTCCCCGAGGAGGAGCAGCACCACACACTGCCCTTCAGCCACTGCCTGAGCATGCTGGGCCCTAAAGGATCTGGAAATGCTCCTACCAGGGCTACACAGCTTTCTGCATCAGCTGCCTCGGAGCTGGCACCTGTTGCTGCCCTGGAAATGGAGAGAAAGGAAAACATGGAAAGTACAGGAAGGGTTCCTGCAGCAGTGAGATCCATCCTCCCCTCCTGCTGCAGCCACAGGAGAGGCAGAAACAATTCACTTCCCACACACCAAACTTACAAAGGTGGATGTGAAAACTCCAAGTTTTCCTTCCTTTGGTGCCCTCCAGAAGCTGCTGGTCTCCACATTCCCCAGGGTCTCGTGCCCTGCACCCAGCCTGACGTGGGCTCCCTGAGCAGCCCCATGTGCCAGGGATGAGGGACATGACAGGGCCAAGCCTTTCCTGAGATCCTCAGGTCATTCATCCCCAAAGCCACGGAATCTGCTGGAGGAGCCACTCTGGGCACTGGGCTCCTTCCAGGGCTGTGCAGAGGAGCAGAGCGAGGGGCCAGCGCTGCCCTTGCCAGGCTGCAGCACGGAATGGCACATTGGAGCATTTAAAATACATTAAAGGAGCCCTCCCTTTGAAGTGGGAAACTATCTCTATTTAATCAGAGAGAAACAACTTTTCAAAAGATTTCACCCCCCTTCCTCTTTACCTTCAGCTGTCTGGCTTCTCCTGTGGATAGTACCATGAATAAAACATGCATATCCCAATTAAATCTTGATTTAATTTCTCTTCTTTGCAAAGCTGATGAACTCGAGTGCTTTCATAAAGACACGAGCATTAGCATTCTTTTGTGCTGTACCAGCCAGTCAGAGGAACAAGGGACTGAAATAATCACCCGCCTCTCTCCTGGCCTTGCCAAGCTCTGTGCTGGCTGGAGAATAAACCCTCGGCTGGGATCATCCTCTGGAGCAGCAGCCGGGTTGGGAAAGGAAACTGGTAAACGGTGCAGCAAAGTTTGGTTTCTGAACCGAAATCATACAGCAAAACCACTCTCGGAAAAGGTTCTCTCAGGGAGAAATGAAACCCTAAAAAACCAGCACACCTCAAACTTTTTGTGCTGGAGACCTTTTCCTTTAAAAGGAAAAAACAGTCCATAAGCTCTCTCAGAACAAATCTCCCCCAGAAAATTGTTTTTGCCCTTCCATTTTTAATAGGGATTTTTGAAATTCATTTCCTGCGTGGCTCTATATGGAGCTGCTGAAATGTCACCATGGTGATTGTCCTCGTGACATTTCCATTCAGGTTTTACAGCAGGAAAACAAATCCATTGCTGGGCTGGGACAGGGGCTGGAGGAGCTGGACCCTCATGGCCATGGGGACAGGAGGACTGGAGCCCAGGGCAGCCCTGCCTCAGCCTCCCCAGCTGGGGACAGGAGCAGTGCAGGTGCCGTGTCAGGGTCACACTCCTGGGGACCCCTCCTGGGTTTTCCCTCTCAGAATCCCCCTGGAGCTGCCCCTCGGAGCAGGGGCTGCCGTGGGCTCACCTGGCTCACTCCCTTCTGCTGGATCAGTATTCCAGGCACCCGATGCCTTTTGTGAAAATGCTATTTATTCACACCCCAACAAAGTTTTGCTCCGAGTTGGTTCTGATTTACGGCTGTGCTGCTGTGTGTGTGCAGCCTTAGAAATATTGGATTTATTGGCCGTGCCAGACCCTGTGTGCTGGCCTTGGCAGTGCCACCACGTCCTTTCCCAGAGCTCCTGGGCTGTGCTGTCACCTCCTTGGGGGTGGGGGACCTTCCTGTGCGCCCTGATCTCTGAGCCTGTCCCAGCTTCACCCCTGGGCAGCAGGGAGGGGCAGCAGGATTCCTCAGGTACCTGCTGAGGAAAGGTGGGCAGTGCAGGGGGAGAGAGCAGTGAGTGAGACTCTGTCACCTGTTCAGAAGGATAATGAAACCTGCCTGAAGCACCACCAAGCCTCCTTTCATCACAGCATCATTCATTATAAAACCAGAAAGAATTAGCAATGGAGCGTTATCAGATGGAGAAAAACATTAATAGCAGAAATGGGAGAGAGAGAGGAGGAGGAATTTGGAGTGAGTTAATTAAACCACACGTTCTCCATTGCCTATGAAGGAGCTGGACAGGATTCCTCAGGCTCCACTGCCCCTGAGAGCACAAGATCCCATCTTGGAGGAAGAAATTTGCCAGCTCGAGCAACTTCTCCTTCTGAGGAGCAGCACATGTGGTGTTCCAGCTGTGGAGGGGGCTGGGAGCTCCAGGACCAGCCCCGGATTCCATCCTGGATAAATCCTGGATAAATGTAACTCCCAGCAAAGCCTTGGCTGTGCTGTGAGTGGCTGTAGAACACTCTGCAGCCTCCATGGGGTTAATGAAGAGAGGCTCCCTCGTGCTAAGTTACAGGGCAAAGCTCAATTAAGTAGGGAACTGAAATGGATAATTCCATTAAAATGGATTTATTCACTGTGCCGCCGCCGGTACCCGTCATGCTGAGGGAGAGCTCCAATGAAGTTTGTATTTTACCAACTTTGCTCGGTGTCCTTGGCATCGCCAGCTGCCTGTGGGGAGTGGAGGAGCCATCAGGAGACGTGGCAGAGCTGGAGCTCCTTCCTCCTCAGCCTTGGCAGGACCCTGGGCGTGAGCAAAGCCAGGAGCAAAACCAGGAGCTGGCACTAGGGCTGCTCTGTGTCCCCAGCAGGCAGGGGACACGTGCAGTGCTGGTCTGTGCTGGACAAAGGTGCACCATGAGCTGGGTGTGATGCAGCTCCCGCTCCACCTGCCTTGGAACCCACCTCGTTTTTAGCTGTTAATTTGTTGTTGGGCCTGGCAAGGTGCACTTAGAGCTCAGAATGCTTTTATGGGGAGAGCATGGCTGTCCCTGTGCCCAGGCACAGCTCCAGGAAAGCTCCAGAAATCCTCCTGAAGCCCTGAAGCAGAGGGCATCACCCTGCCAGTCTGTCTGCATTGGCACCCAGCCCCAGCTCTGCGTCACCGCCACCACTTCCACTGTCCCAGGAGCACCAGGCTGCACAGGGGGAAATAAAAAACAACCCTTGAACACTTAAGGAAAGAAATTGTTTCATTCTCTCCAAAGGTCACTTGCTTTAAAGTCGGTTCAAGCCACCGGGGCACCTTTCAGTTTCATTCCTTCTGTTTAATCCTCAACAGTTCGTTAAAGCCTGACCCTGCTGCTCTCAGTGGTGGCTTGTGATGGCCAGGCAGACAGGAGCCCTTCTGCTTCCCGGCCCGTTAAACTGCCAGAGATATTTTAGGGGCTCTTCTTAATATTTCTGGGAGTGACTCAGTCGCTACCGGAGCCCTTGGAAAGAGGCAGAGAGGAGAAAAGCAGAAGATAATAGGAAAGAATAGAAGAATGAAGGCACCCAATGCCATTTCTGGTGAGCTGAGGAAAGGTCAGGGGAGATTGTGGGCAGTTATCTCCCTGCTGCCACTGATAAAGCTCAGGAGAGCTCATGGCCACCAGTGGCTGCTTCAAACAAAGAGATATTTAATTAAAGCCCGCAAAAAGAAAAGGAAGGATGAGTGCTTTAGAGATAAATCCCTATCACCCAGCCAGGCTTGAAGGCCCAGGAAAGCTGAGATTTAATCCTGCTGCAGGTGCCTGGGCATCAGTTCCGTGCTCTGTGCCCGGGGGCTCAGCACAGGGCTGGGAGTTGGGAGGGAGTGAGCAGGGAGGGATCTGCCCCTGCAGGACGTGACCACACTCAGTGTCCGAGGAGACACTTATCCCTCTATCCCAGGGCTGAGCATCCCTCCCTTCCCAGAAAAGGGATTCAGCTGAGCCAGGCTCTGCCCGCCCGGGGTATTTAGACATCAGCTTTATTTGTTTGCCTAATTAAAGCGGGGCTGGGTGTGCGCTCCCCTGCCCGCCCGAGGCCGCCCCGAGGAAGGTGTTGATTGCTCGATGGGGGTTTGGGCAGAGCCAGGTCCCCCAAGAGCAGCAGTTTAATAAAAACACCAGCATGATTTATCACCGCTCAGGCTTGGGAGCAGCCTCTCTCTCCAGGTAAAAAAAAAAAACATCCTCTGGATCCACTCTCTTAATTTGCATAGGTAATGGTCACATCATTAAGAGCTCATTAGGAGGAGAGCGGGGGTGACAAAACAGAAAGTCAGGAATGATCTAGAGAGGAGCCAGGTCCCTGTCTGCGGAGGATACACATAGGATCCTCCAAAGAGAGGGTTAAAAAAGCTAGAATCCTGTCTGGGAGACAGGAAAATGTACCAGGAAAATCCACGGGTCATTGAAACCCCATGGAATGTAAATATGGGGAGCGATGTGCTGAACGAAGGCTCCAATTGTCCTGTGTGCCCACGGCAGCCCTGAACGGCTTCAAGGTGAAAGGGGTGAAGAGATAATCGATAATCTGGGTTTGGGGCAGCCCTGGTGGGAAGGGGCTGCTGACCGGAGCTGATAAATCAACCTCCCGGGATGAGGCTCCCCTTCCAGCAAAGCTCCTGGGGTACATGGTAATAATTAGAATAATAACCAGAAGAGAAAAGCAGAACTGGTTCTGACAACTTTCAGGAGAAGTTGGAAATAAAAGCAGGAACTGGCTCCTCTGTCCTGAGTGGGAAATTCCAATTGCTTGGCGTGGGGATTGGTCTCTCCCCTTTCCATTTTAAGACACCACTTTCTGGGAAGTGCTGTCACCCAGGAGGAAGCCTGGCTGGATAACTCCCACTGACACTCTGATTTACTGCTGTTCATTGTCACTGCTGCTCTGCTTGCCTTTAATTGTGGTTATTTTAGGACAGAAGTGCAGTTGGGGGATGTGTCATTCACTGCTCTGTTGCCCACCAGCTGCTGAGTGCAAACCCAGCTCTTCAGTGAGCAGAATTAACACAAACCTGATACACTCCAAATCAAATTGTTCCCAGCCCTTGACCTGTCAAATCAGACCCTCTCTGCTTTCCTAGGGATGGGAGAGGAGCATCCATCACTCCTGGAGAACCCTGGGCATTGATGCTCCTGCACCAGGTCAGGGTTGTGTGGGTGGGGTCTGGGATTTCTCCTCTCTCCCCTCTCCTCTCCTTCTGCTGCTCCTGTTCCTGTTCCTACTCCCTGCTCCTGCTCCTACTCCTACTCCTGTTCCTGCTCCTGCTCCTATTCTTGTTCCTGCTCCTCTCCTGCTCCTACTCTCTACTCTCTGCTCCTGTTCCTACTCACTACTCTCTGCTCCTGCTCCTCTCCTGCTCCTACTCCCTACTCCTGCTCCTACTCTCTGCTCCTGCTCCTACTCTCTGCCCCTGCTCCTACCCCTGCCCCTGCTCCTACTCTCTGCTCCTGCTCCTACTCTCTGCTCCTGCTCCTACTCTCTGCTCCTGCTCCTCTCCTGCCCCTGCTCCTTCCTAGGGCGCGAAGTTTCGAACACCCCGAGGGTGGAGGGATAACTCCAGGTGGGAAAGTCCTACTCCACTGGCTGGCTCGAGAAAAACCAGGACTCTTAATGCTAAGCTCCAGCCCGTGTAACACAGAAAATGGTATTAAAGGATTTGCTTTTCATGACCATAATTCAGAGTTAGCGTACATTTGATGTTTAATGTATGAACCACAGGTGATTTCAGACTGGCATGGCCTTTTCTAAATAGTGTTTTAATCTTAGGGGGTTTTTCAGTTTTTTAAGGTTTGGCTACTCAGCCTGTCAGACAAGAGGAGAACAAAACCACAGCAAAGCTGGGTATGAGAATCCAATGTGGGCAGAGGCTTTTGTTCCGTCTTTTATTGAGGTTTTACCTCTAATCTCTGCCTTTTGATGCAATTTAAGATTAAGGAAATGAAAGGCAAGGCTGCCTGTGAACAGTTATCCAAACAGGACAGCCAAGGGGCGCTTCCAGGCACTGCTGTAAGAGGCTTTGGGCAGCTCTCCCCAAAGGGAGAAGCAGAGACTGCAGCAGCTCCCGAGGTCCAGGGGAGTGGGAACGGGGACTGTCCTGCTCTCCAGCAAAGCTCCTGCCATCCCAACCCCATCCCCATCCGCTGGGCAGCAATTCCTGGCACAGCAGGGTGGGGATGCTGGGTTAAAGGGACCTGCTGGGGGCTCCAGTGGGGTCCCAGCTGCCTGACTGGTGTGTGTGGGAATAAACCCCTGTGCTGGGTGCCCTTCCAGGGATTCCCCAACACCAGCACAACCCCATCACACCACGGGCAGGAATTGTATTTGTATTCCCACTGGGGCACACCTTGAATGGCTCAGAAAATGGGGGAAAACCAAATTCCTACCAGGAAAAACAGCTGGAATAATCAAGCCCCTTCGTGTGGCACCGGTGATAAATTCGTGCTACTTACCCTGACGAGCTGAAAGGTCACGAGCAGACCTTCCAAAATAATTATTAAATAACTTTGCCATTTGTTCAGGATCAGTTGTGACCTTATTACTGGGAGCAGGAGATGATATCTCCACATCCTGGGCACAGATCCAAGGAGGTCATTAGTAACAATGCTCCGTCCCAAATTTTGCAAGGGGAGGGAGGATTTCTCTTCAACCAACACAAGGAGCTTTCCAGGCTTTTGTCTCGCTGGTAAACGACCTGTGGGGACTGGGAAGATCCATCTTCCCTCTCCAGATCATACATATGTTTCAGTAGCCTTGAAGGGGGCGAAGAGCAGAGTTGGGAAGAAATGTTCTGTCACTGCAAATCTTTCAGCTCAGCAAAGAATCAAGAACCATAAATAAACCCCTCTCTAGTGCTGGGGCATTTGCCTCTCTGTGTGCCTCTGGTGGCACCAGTCACACACAGGACGTGTCTTGAAACCCAAAATGGGTCTCATGGTCAGAGGTGGGAACCCAGGCAGCAAGGGTTGTTCCTTCCAAGTTAAACAAAGATTCCCAAGGCCCTGTGCTAGCTCATTTCCAGTCAAATTAAACACTGTTTGAAAAAAAAAAAAAAAAGAGAGAGAGAGAAAAAGCATCAGTTCAGTGCAGCCTTGCCCCTGCAGCCCCACCACAGTGAGACACAAAGACTCAGGTGAAGGAGGTGTCAGCTCTGAGGGGATGAGCATCAATAACTGGTGCTTGTGCTCTCTGCCTGGCTCCCAGCCCTGCTGGACCTTCCTGCAGCTCCTCAGCCTCCTGCCTGTCCCCACTGTCCCCCTGGGGCCCTGCCAGCCCCGGGCCCTGCCTGGTAATGGGATCAGCTGCTGAGAGCCATTAGTGGAGCCACTTGCCCTCCGCTTTTATTGTGCTGAAAATTTAATTGGCTGATGATTCAGAGGAGAAATCCTTTCTCTTTACTTTCATCTGGCAGCTGCCTTTGTCCTCCCAGCATTCCAGCCTCAGCCACTGATTCCTCGAGGACAATCAAAATGGTCTTAGAAGAATTTCCAATACTTTCCAGTGGCTCACTTTCTAATAAAGTGCGTGTCACACCGCAGACAGCAGCACTCCCGGCCTGGGATTCAGAGTGCAGCTCAAGTGCTCACCCTTCTCATCATCCAGGGGCATTGGGAGCTGGCTCTGTGTCCCTGTGGCAGGTCCAGCTCTGGGGGAGTGCAGGGAGAAGCAGCCATGGGCTCCTGCTCTCGTTTTTCCAGGTGTGGCACAGCTGGAGCAGCGATTGTGGAGAGCCCTGTGTCGCCCTGCACTGAGCACAGGGTCAGCAGCTGATCTGGAACTGCTGGCAGTTCTTGGCCATGACAGAAAAGGCCAGGCAGGCTCTGAGCTGTGGGCTAGCAGCAAGGTTTAACCCATTCCCCACTGGCTCCCAGCTCTCCCAGCACTCTGAGGGATATTGCAAAACTGGGGCTTGGGCAACCAGCCCGGGAGCCAGAGAGTCTGTCCTGGCCCCAGGGCTGGATCAGGCCACCAGAGCTGCTCCTCAGAGCCCAGCCTGTGGCTGCTGCCTCAGGCTGTGGCCCAGGAGCTCTCCCAGCCTCACCCAGGCATCACAGGCGCCTTTCTGATGTCGAACATGAATGCTCCTTGCTGCAGTTTATGTTTATCTTGTCATCCTCATAGCAAACATGAAAACCTGTTTATTCTCTCCCTTTTCAGAGCTCTCCTTTAAATGTTTGAAGACTGTTTGCATGTCTCGCCTCGTCTTTCATTTCCAGAATAAGTGAGCCAAAATTCCCTCTGCTCCCACCCCGTGTCAGTGGTTTGATCTCCCTGCTCTCCCCCAAACCCTCCCCAATAAATTCCTGTCCTCAGGAGTGGTGTTCTGTCTGTGCAGCGGGATGGGCAGGGGCCTGGGTGGCTCTGGGAGCTTTGGCATTCTCCCCAGTGGAAAACACACATTATTCCTGCTGATTCTGCCTCTTTTTCTGCCCAATTGACAAATTAGCAGTGTCCCCTCCCTCCCAGTTGTGTCCCCAGCACATGGAAGTGGTTGTTGGTGCTTTCCTGTGGTGCTTCAGGGGAGCAGAGCAAAGGGAAGCTGCTGCTGCTTTTCTGGAGCTTTTCCCCCAGAGCAGCCCAGCATGTGGGGAGGATGCAGTGGGGAGAGTGCAGCACGAGAGGGAAGCTTGGAGAACACACTGCTGGAGTTGCATTTAACTAAAGAGCAAAGTAACATTGTGCTCCATTGATTACACATTTTTTTTCTGCCTGTTGTGACATTTGCAGGAAGGCTAATTTATTCAAGCATGGAAATCTTTAAAAACTTAATTAAGTTATTTCTGCTATTTCCATGCCTTATTGTTTCGACTTCACATTTAACTTTTTTATATCTGGTTAATGTCTTTGAGGAAAAAAAAAAAAAAAACAACCAGAAGGAGAAAAGAAATGGAAAGGAGAGGGAAGATGTGGCAGGAATTGTGGTTTGTGGCCCCTGTGGGAGCTGCTGGTGGGGTCTGTCATGCAGGAGGTCTCAGGACAGAGACCTCTGTCCTGCAGGTGGTCTCTGGAGGGCAGGGCAGCAGCACAGGGTGGGCTCTCCTGAGCCCCTAGAGAGGGAAATAGTGGCAGGAAAACCCCCCCAAGGCCCTGGGAGCCGCTGTTTGACTGCACAGGAGGCTCTGAAGGGTGCAAGATGCTGCCAGCAGAGCTAAATGCTGCATTAATAAAGTTTCTGTCAGTAAATTCACTAATTAAGGCTCACAGATGGAGCTGGAAGGAATGCTTGTGGTGAAACCCAAGGAGTGTGAACATTGCCTGCTTTGGAGGCAGCCTGCAAGCCTGGGGAGAAATGGGGAGAAAGGAAAGGCGCCAGGAGTTTGACAAAGCTTTACCTGAGATGAGGGGAGCCCGAGGGCTGGGCTGGGGCTGTGAGCAGGGCTGGACTCCTGCCTTGCCCTGGTTTTACCCTGGGATTCTGGCAAAGCTGCCGGGACCTGGCGTGAAGCGAGCCCAGGATTGTCAGCCCCGGGTTGGTGCCCCAAGCACCAGCAAAGGTGGATGTGGGGAGGAGCAGCCAGGCTGTGCAAAGCCCCAGAGCCACAAAGGGCTGCAGCCAGAAATGACAAAGTGCTGCAAGCTCTCTGGGCGGCAGCAGCGGCCCGGGGGAAGAGCAATCCCCTCGCTCTCCGAGCATTAGGCTAATTTCCCCTGGGCCTCCCGCAGCATTCGCAGCTCTGCCGGCTGGCTGGGCATTATTCTTCAGTCGTCACCCTGTGCCTCTGTTCCGACCTGCAGCTCTTACAGGGTGGATTTATGGCGAGCACGCACTCATTCCCGCGCTGATGGATCCCCTCCCTTCCTTGGGTGGCTTTTTCCTCCTGGAAAGGTTTAGGTCAGAGGGGAATGCTCATCCCTTCTGAGGGGGATGAGGGTCAGGGCTCCTCACCATGGCCCAGCCTCTTCCCAATGCTGGGTGTGTAGGTGAGGAATGGGAGTGGGAGTGGGAGTGGGAGTGGGAGTGGGAGTGGGAGTGGGAGTGGGAGTGGGACTGGGAATGGGAATGGGAATGGGAATGGAAATGGGAACAGGACAGGAACGGAATGGGAATGGGAATGGGAATGGAAATGGGAATGGAAATGGGAATGTGAACAGGGCAGGAACGGGAATGGGAATGGGAATGGGAATGGGAATGGGAATGGGAATGGGAACGGGAATGGAAATGGGAATGGAAATGGGAATGTGAACAGGGCAGGAACAGGAATGGGAATAGGAATGGGAATGGGAATGGGAATGGGAATAGAAATGGAAATGAGAACAGGAACAAGAATGGTAATGGGAACGGGAATGGAAACAGGAACAGGAACAGGAACAGGAATGGGCATGGGAGTGGGAATGGGAATGAGAATGGGAACAAGACCGAGAATGAGAACGGGAACAGGAATGGGAGTGGAACTGGCAATGGCAATGGCAATGGCAATGGCAGCTCTGGGAACTGCAGGTGCTGCTCCTGGCCAGGAGAGCAGCAGGAGCAGGAGCTGGGAGCAGCTCCATGCTGGACAGGGAGTGCAGCCCCACCTCCTGCACAGCCTCTCTGCCTTTGCTCCCCCCATGGCAGATTTGCATTTGTCAGCCTATGGCAATCCTCTGCATATGGAATGCATTTGCTCTGGGTGTTTGCCATTAACATTTTCATTTCTGTTTAGCGTCAGGAGTTTTCAATTACCGGCCTCGCAGAGCACTGCGAGCTGTTGTGTTCATGCTCTCTTTGTTTTCATTTCCACATCCCAGTGAGTTAGGGATGGGAGCCCTGCCCTGGGGATGCTGGGGAGAAATCCTGGTGCTGGGTTTGCTGCTGGCAGGGCTGGCTTTACCTGGGACCACACTGCACTGAGGTGAGCAGGTGGGAGCTGAGCACAGCCCTGTCCCCTGTGTCACCACTCTGGGCCCTGCCTGTGCCCTGCTGCTCTGTGGCACTGCAGGAAGAGCTGAGACTGCAGGGCAGCTCAGTGCACTGGCAGAGCCCAAAATCTGCCTCCTCTCCCTCATCCCAACTCTACTGTGACTTCACATCTCCACTTTATAACTGAACTCCACGGAGAGGATAAAACTGCTTTAGCCAGTAAAGAAATGAGGGACAGGTAATGCACATCCTGGCTGAAACAGCAAACTCTGCATTTCCAAAGTGCCGCCTTCCTAAACTCTAAGTGAGTCATAATGTTTAGAAGGGGCCGTTGAAAGAGCAATAAAAGGCTGCCAGGTCGGGCAAACAGCAGAGTGTTAGCAGAGCTGGAAGAGCCGGTGATTGCAGCACTGCTGGGAAGTCCCTGGGGACAGGGGCAGGTGGTGGCAGTCCCCAGGTCCCCACACCAGCCCTGGGGACACGGGCTGAAGGATGAGCTGCAGGCCAGCACTGACAAACAGAGAGGAAAGTTCTCCTGGTCATCCTGCAATAATCAATTCCAGTGATCCAGAATAACTGTATTTTGCTGGTGCCTTAGAGAAGGGAACAAAAACCCTTGTGCATTTGGCACAGCCTGGAGACCCTGAGATCCACCTGCAGCATCCCCACGTCCCTGAAGTGCTGCCTGTCCCCACAGCTGCTGTCCCAGGTTGGCTGGCAGCACCCAAAGGGGATGTGGGAATCTGCTGAGGCTGAGGAGTTTTGCAAGTGTCCCAAGTGCTGTTAACCCCAGATTTAAAATCTGGGTTTCCTTTGATTTAAAGTGATTTTAAGGATCCCAGCACTCCCGCAGTGTAATTATCCCAAAGATTTCTGGGAGCCTTCTTCTCTGCCCCTTTGTTCCTAAGGCAGCTCTGCAAGAATGCCACGAGGTTACAGCCATTATGGAGTGTAATGCAAACAGGGCCATTTATTGCCTTTTTATGAGGGTAATGCTGCACCACCCAATAAATTCTGCAGGAAGGATTTGATGGAGAAAAGGCTGAGATTCAGCCACAGCAGGGTCAGCCAACGGGAGTTCTAATTTCACAGGAAAGCAGTTAAGGGGGCAAAAGGCGTATTTTTCACTCTCCTCTTTTGGAAGGAGTAGGGAAGGATGGGAGCTGAGGAAAAGCAGAGCAGAGAGCAGACAAATGGACTAACAAAGAGGAGGAGAAGGTCCCAAGCTTAAGAGATGCTGAAGAGATTGGCCTTTCTCCATGTGTCTGTCCTTGTGAGGTCTGGCTCCTGCTTGGAACGTGCTGCCAGAAGGAAAGGTTGGTGGGAAACAGGAGCAGAAGTCCTCCTGACACTCGTGTGGGCTGTAAACTAAACCTGGGGCTGTCATCCACATGTGGCCAGGAGCCCCAGGATGGCTTGTGCACACATGGTGGCCCTGGCTGTGCTGTCCTGGCTGTGCTGGGCTGTGCTGGGCTGTGCTGGGCTGTGCTGGGCTGTGCTGTGCTATCCTGGCTGTGCTGTCCTGGCTGTGCTATCCTGGCTAGGCTGGATTGTGCTATCCTGGCTGTGCTGGCTGCCCCTGTGCCTGGCCAGAGCCACGGGCCGAGAGACACCAGCTGTGCTGGCCCTAATCAGTTCATTAGGGCGAGCAGGGAATCAATGGCAGCAGGGTATTGATCACAAATTCATATCTGTGCAGTGTGCTGCTGGTCGTGGCTCATTTCTCCTGGCAGAGATGGATCTCTGCTCCCCTCCCGTGTGGGATCCCCCTCCAGAGCCGCTCCCAGCGCTGTGACTGCACATCTGCCCGGCCCAGGGCTGGACAGAGCCTCTCGGGCTGCTTCCAGCTCGGCAGCTTGGCCAAAGGCCCCTTGGGGCACGGGCAGGGAGCCGCAGCTCCCTCGGTCCATCCCGGCTGCTGGGAGCCAGCTGTGCGGCCACAGGAGCGCGAGGTGTCCGGCCAGATGTGCAACCTCTGGAAGCGCTGCTGTGCTGCAGCCCGGCTGCTGCCGCCGCCTGACAACCGAGCTGCTCTTTCATGCTTCTCTTGTTCTCCTCGCTTGCAATTGATAGATCAAAATTCCCCGCAAACGACCGGTTTCATGGCCCGTTTCCTCTGCTGTCAATACAAGGAGCTGAGAACTGTCAGTGCCGTCCCTCCCCCGTCAAAGAAAAAATTCAATTATTTATCGCTGCCTCTTAGAAAACTAATTGTATTGCTAATTGTTCTTTTCCTGTGAGGAATGTTACATTTTTTTCAGGTGAATGGCTTTAGGCAGTTTTAGGGTTTGTAAAGAGTCTTTCATCAAACATGTGACTCAGAATGAACTCACTGAGATGACATTTCCCTTCCAATTTTCTGTTTATGTTTTTGAAGCTGGGAGCCCAGGGCTGTAGCTGCTAACCTGATTCATTCCCTGCACAGGCACGGGACTCAGCGCAGATGAATTTTACGAAATTGGCGGTGTTTATGTGTAATGGTGACAATAATGCACTTTATCTATCTCCTGGTGAACTACAGCGGAGTTTTCCCAGGAAGTTTGACAGAAAGAGGATCAAGCTGCTGCTTAAATTTCTCCTTGGAGGACCTCAGGGTAATTTTCTTGCAGCGCTTCAGATACTGAGAAGGGTTGGGAGCAGCCACAGGATCCTCGTGCATCCCTGACCCAAAGGAAGATGGGGAAAAGGGAAGGGATGAGGGGGGCACTGTTTTGACAGTCCAAGGCAGAGGAATATCAAATCCATCTTGCATGAACACTTCAGGGTTTAAATGTCTCCTTTTCCAGCAGGCAGGAGTTCTCCTGTCACATCTTTTGCCTTTTCAGGACCATGATAAATCTCCTCTCTAACACACCCTGGAGAATAAGAGCATCAATCATTTATTACTGGCACGAGTTCTCAGGATTCCTCACCCCTTCTGAGACACGTCCTGGGAGCCTTGGCACTGCTCGTCCTGGTGCTCCATCCCCAGCACATCCTGGGGCTGCCCCATCCCTGGAGCTCTGTGGCTGCTCTGGGAAGGTCTGAGCTCCCGGGCCAAACCCCTTCTCCAGCCTGGAAAGAGCAGCAGGGATGTGATCCCATCCTCATTTCCCACAGCAAAGTGGGAACCTGCGCCAGGACAAATCCCTTCCCTGATTGTGCAGGATGAAATGCAGCAGCGAGGGAGACATAACCCTTCATTGCAGCAGCGATTTGCAGGCTGTTCCTCCTTTAATGGGGCCCGTGCACCTGAACGTGGCTGTAAAAACAAACAAACACGCATTTATCCCCCGGTCCCTCTGCTCCAGGGCATCCCAGAGATGTCACAGGACAAGGAGAAGCCCCCGTTCCTCTCCAAGGCTCAGCTCTGGAGATTCAGCCCAAGGCACAATCACAGCTGGAATCCAACTGGAATCCTTTGCCCCTCTCCCCCCGTCCCCTCCAGTGCTGGATGCTCCGGTCCTGGTGCCTGACTGGGCTCTGCCAGCCCAGAGGAGCCTTGGGAATGGGAGCACAGCCAGGGATTCACTGCAGCAGCCTGATCCCGCATCTTACAGTAAATCAATGAAACTTCCGTGCCTTGACAAGCCCTTGCCACTTAAATAGACAAGAAACAGGTAGGGATGGATGCTGCAGGTTCCTCCAGATCATGAGGCATAAATCTCAAGAGAACAGCAGCGGAAAGATAAAACACTGCTGGAAGCACAGAACAGGATTTAGGATTTGTTTAGAGGTTGTCATTTTGACAGTAAGGAAAATACATTTTTTCCTGCCCAGGGTTAGCAATTAGTGTGGCTGCAGGGAAAGGTAACGTGGTGATGAGCACGGCAAGGCCCTCGCTACAGGTGCCTCGATGGCAGTTTCTAAAATGATAGTTTCTAAAATCATCGAATCGTTTAGGTCTGAAAAGACCTTTAAGACCATTGAATGCAACCATTAGGCTAATGCTGTGGAAAAGCTGATAAGGATCTGGTGATGGTACAGCGATGGTTCCAGGGCATCGCTGCTGAGGTAGCTTGGTGTAATCAGCCCTGATGGATAGGGAGGGAGATAGAGGGGTGTAAATGGGAATTAATAAATTCAACAGCCAGATTAGCTGCCATTATTTGGCAGCTCCCGCTGACCCGGCTCCCCAGCTGGGAGCGATGCGTCCCGGCGAGCTCCCGACAAAGCCGGGGGCAGAGGCAGCCGCCCCTCGCAGCTGAACAAACCCTTCTTGTTGGGAAGAACAAATGCTGGAGCCATCGCACCCTCTGCTCCCCCCACGAGGGGCGCCGGGCTGCGCTGCTGGCAGTGGAAATGCCATCTCTGAAATGTAATTTGGCTGGAGCGCGCTGCAGGACAGCGGCAGCTGCGGAGGCAAATCCAAATAACGCTCGGCGCTGTAATTGCATATGTAGAAATGGGAAAGAGGAGAGCGGGAGGAAGCGGCCTCCTCTGCTCTGCTGGGTATTACAGATGTAGCTGTCATCCCCTTTCCCTGCCGGAGTGTTGGAGGTGTTCAGTGCTGGTACTCCGCTGGGTGTTGTAGAGGGATTGGAATGTAATTTCCAATGTACAGAGGTCAAGCCATGAGGCTGTTCGGGAGCCTGGAGCCTCTGACAGGGACTTATCCAGCTCAGAGCTTGATCCAGGTGCCTCTGGCAGGGCTGGCCAGAGGAGGGGAGTGCTGCTGGGTGGGATGGGGCAGCCTTGGGGAGCACAGGGAACCCCCACCTGCCCAGCAGGTGCTGCTGAGCTTGGCCAGAGTGTTGGGATCACCTTGCTCGTGGTCCTGCTCGTGGTGCTGGGCTCAAGGTGCTGGGGGACCCTGGAATCAGGCTCACTCCTGCCCCTGCTCTGCCCCTGAGGGATGGAGAGAGAGAGGGATAGATGGATGGATGGATGGATGGATGGATGGATGGATGGATGGATGGATGGATGGATGGATGGATGGGTGGTTGGATGGATGGATGATGGATGGATAAATGCATGGATAGATAAATGGATAAATGCATGGATAGATAAATGGATGGATGGACAATGGATGAATGGATGGATGATGGTTGGATGGATGGATGGATGGATGGATGGATGGATGGATGGATGGATGATGGATGGATGGATGGATGGATGGATGGATGGATGGATGGATGGATGAAGGATGGATGGATGTGCAGATCCATCCTCATACCCACTGACCTTCCAGAATAACCCATGTCCTCTCCCTGGTAGGCTGTCCTGACTGTGTCACCTCTGAGTCACTGGCACTTGCTCTGTGCTCAAGTTCCCTGTGAAATCCCTCAAGAAGAAATACAATATTGTTTGTGTCCTAAACGAGATGCTTGCTTCATGCAGACATTGATCGATACGTGAAGGAGACACCATTAGGGAGGACAGAATTCTTTGCTTTCAGGTGAACTCTTTGCCCTCTTACACCCCAGACTCTGAAAACTGAAATCAGTTTATCAATCTAATTTTCCTGTTAACAAGTAATGCTTTTATTGTTCAGTTTACTCTAAACATGAAGAAGAGCTAAACAGAGCAGTTCCCTGTCGTCCTCCCAGTTTGCTTGGTGCCCATGCCACACTGCTCAGGTGGGGATGAGCTCTGCCACGTGGGACTCAGAGCTGCTGTTCCCTCGTGCCATGGGATTGTCAGAGACTGTGTGTTATCCTCTTTGTGAGGCTGAGTTGTCCTGCTCTGTAATTTCATCCAGCTTCCCTAAATTATTCATCTTTTTCAATAGGCCACAGGAGCCTCCTGCTCCCTCTCCTAAATTATTTTGCAGCAAACAGAGCTGCTGCAGAGGCAGCAGTGGCTCTGCAGTGGGAGAAGAGCTCCTCAGATCTCCTTTGTCACGGGGAGTGCTGTGGGCTGGGATGAATCCCACGTGCACCCAGAGCCTCCCAAGGACCGGGCTGTGCTGGGAAAGGCAAAGTTTTCCTCTGAGGGACTGAGCATTTCCTTCCCGAGGCATTCACCAGAGAATCCCCGGCAGCTCCACGCGGCTCCAGAGCTCGCTTGCTTCAGGTTGTAAATGTTTTCCATTTCTTCCAAGCTGTGAGCCTGATGAAAGTGCAGCAGAGGCAGGACCCAGCAGCAGAGGAAGCAAACTGTGCAGCGCAGGGTGCTGCGCTCCTGCAGGGTGTGTTCGGAGTGCGGGTAATGCGCCGGCAGCTGTGAGCGCCGCGGCAGCGCCGCTCCGGAGGGCTGTAATTACTAATCTGCTAACGCACACACAATGCACTCAGCCGCTCGCAGCCTCTCCCAGCAATGGGCAATAATGCTGCAGTGGCAATTACCTTAATGCAATTATCTCAGATGTGAAATTCCACACCCGCGCTTCGCTCGCGGAGGGCAGAGGGGAAGGGGGGCTCTGCCCGGGCTCCAGGCTGGGCCCCCTCTCCTGGTGCCAGCAGGGTCTTGTGCCCTTGTCCCTGTGCTGTTTAAACCCCTGACAGGCACAGAACCTGGGCACGTGCTGCAGTTTGGGATGGGCAATGCCAGGGACAGGAGCAGAGCCGTGTCCTCAGTCAGGAGTCCTGAACCTGCTGGCATCACACGGGCAGCTAAGGCAGCCCACCCCAAAATCCGACTGGAAGGAGCTGGGATGAATTTGTCTTGCTCAGACACAGCCCTGGAGCCTTTCCCAAGGACAGAGAAAATGCAGGAAGCTCATGGTGATCCCACCAGGATGAATGGCAAACACCTCCCACCTCAGGGTCCCCACACTCAGGACTGAGCTGCCCAATGTTCCTTGGAACCCTCGTGCACACACAGACCAGGAGAGAAAATGTCCCACAGTTTGCTCAGGATGGACCTGGAGACTATTCCAGCGTTCTTGTCTCTCAGGGAGGAATGAACTAATTGCAAAGGATTTTTAAAAGGAAGATTGTAACTGGCCCAAAGCAGTAAATGGATTTTACTTCCTCTGCTCTGATAAATATTTAATTACTGAGTGTAATGCAGGGATTGGGTTTGGTTCTTGCTTGTTTTGATGAGCTCTTGTTTGTTTTTACACATATATTTATTTATATTCTGTACTTCCATTGCAACTGCCATCCTCATGTGCCTTCTCCACAGTGGTATCTCTTAAAATTAAATGGGATTGTCTTTCCACTCCTCTAATCCCCACTGCCTTCATGTCCAGAGCCTGTCCAAAAACGAGCCAGCACTGCAGAGCCTGCCCTGTCCCTCACCTGCTGCCCTGCCAGTGGCTGCTTTGGGTTGGGTTTGGTTTGGTTTGGTTTGGATTGGTTTGGTTTTCCCTCTTGCTTTCTAGTGTCATCCTGCACAATTCCTAACATTTTATTTTTTAAAAAAATCTCATCTCGACAATGTAATCGCTTGAAAATGTTTATTTACTTAAGGGACTATTTAGTGAAAACTCCAGGCTCTTGACTACTAATATCATGCATTTACGTAATTATGTAATTACTACTCAAATGACAAATGTTTCTTTAGGCTCCGTTTCTCTCCGGGCCCGTTCCCAGAGCAGCACGGGGTGTCCTGCTGTCCCTGTGCCCCAGCCTGGCTGTGCCCTCACTGCAGCCCTCCCTGGCCTGTTCTCCAGGCTGATGAATCTTTAAAAGGAGCCATAGAAAGGTAAGGGCAGCTCAGGCTGGAGGGGCTGTGCCTGGCACGGTGCCGTGTGTCACCAGCCCCTGGGCAGGAGCAAGAGCCAGCTGTACAGGAGGGCATTGCAAGGGCTTCTCCTCTCTGCTCCTCCCTGGAGGGCACTTTGCTGATGAGCAGCATCCCTTGCACCCCTCAGGGAGGCTGTGCTGGGCTTTCCACAGTGGGAAGAGTTTGCAGACTCTGCTCAAGCCCCATCCAGCACTGAAAGCAGGAGGAGAGGCAGGCCCAGGGTTCCAAACATGCTGGGACCCCAGGAAGCCATAGGGAGAGCCTTAAATTTGGAGGGTATGTTTGATGTCAGCTTTCATTGCTTCACAGATCCCACTGAACCCACATCCGTCAGTGAGAGACTTCCAAAGTGCAGGGGAATAAAACTCCTCACGGATAACAGCCCCAAAAATGCCTTTTGGCAGCTTTACTGCCTGGCACACAGGGAAAAGAGTAGATGCTCTTTCAGAACCAGAAAGAGCTGTGATAATTCCCTTAATGGCCACCCCAAGGCAAGGTGAGGGGAGTTTTGCTTTCCCCCCAGAAGGGAGAACAACCCGGGCTGATGAGCCTCTCCAGAAGAGAGCACTGGTGCAGATGGGAGCACAGAGAGGTTGGTACCAGCTGGGGAAACTGTCCCCACTCATTCCCATGGCAGAAACCTGCAGGGGGTGTGCAGGCTGCTGGGGTGCAGACCCCACTGACCCCGGGGCTGCCAGCCCCCAGCTCCAGCAGTGCCCACGTCCCCCTGTCCAGCCCTGAGGCCATTCCAACAGATGGGCTCCAGTATCCAGATGTTGTCACTGGAACTCCTGTCAGGGGTTACTGGCCGGGGTCTCGTTCTCGCCTGTCAGACTTGACATCTTCAGCGTGTAATTAAATGCCAGGACGCGAGCAGCAGAGCAGGTGCATGCTAATGAGGAGATCAATTTTAATTATGATTTTAATTAAACACCCAATCCGGTAGGAAATATGACAAGCAGGCTAGAAATGCAAAATTTATACTGGGGAAAAACAACAGAGAGAGACAGGGACGATGGAACTGAGGTGTGTGTGCCTTGAGGCACAGGGTGGGTGGGAGGCTGTGAGCCAGGTGGGCATGGAGGGCATCCTCTCATTCCTCTTGTGCCATAATTCGATGGGGAAAGTTCAAAAAAACCTCATTTACCATTCTGTGGTCATTTTTCCAAATTCCCATTTTCTGCTCTCTGCCAGTGCTCCAGAGCTCTTGTAAACCACAGGGTGTGCAGCCACATGGTAGAAATCAGCTGTAATAGGAATTACCACAGAACAGAGAGATTTGGCAAGAGGCTTTACAGCAGCCCCTGTCACAGGGGGCTGGTGGTTTTGGATCATGGATCAGAGGGAGCCTTTGGGATCCCTCTGTGCACAGCCCAGTGCATTTGGCTGCTGCAGATTAACTCCTGCCTGAACTCCAGCAGGCTTCAAAGGAACAAATCCATCCACGGATTTCCAGAGCAGGAAACCCTCCATCACTCCTGCCATGCTCCTGACTCATCCAAACCTGCCTGGCTCCAGCTCCTGAGCCTGCACACAGCTGCAGGGTGTCTTTGACAGGGACACTGCTGAGCCACTTATTTCCATTTGTCCCTTCCCAGCACAGGCAGGCTCTGCCACATCTGGCTCTCCCTGCCTGAGCTCTGCCCGGGGGCAGCCTGGGCACCGCATAAACCCCTGGAAGGGGTGGCTGGGGCACAGCCCGGGGAGAAGGGAAAGGGGAGCGTGGGATGGTCCCGAGCACAGGCTGCCTCATCCGAATGGAACGGGCAGGGATGGAGCAGGGGCCAGATGCCGGGAACGGGGCTTTTGAGCACATTGGCTACCGGAGCTCACCCCGGGCCTTCTCCCTTCCCCCAGCCTACCCCGACCCTGCAGAATTATTGATTATTGGGTTTTTCGCTATCCCATATCATAATAAATAGGCTTCAGAAGCCTTTTCCCAACTAACGAGGCCATTAGCGGCTGGGGCCGGGGCGCAGCTCGCACAGATCCATCGGACATGGGGAGGGGTCTCCATCCTGCCGGGATGGGGGTCACAGAGCCCAGGGCGAAGCGGGACTGGGGCTGGGCTGTGGTACTGTGCCACTCGCCCGGGCAGCTCTTCCACTTTTCCTGAGGTTTGGCTCCCAGCTCCACGCTCTGGGTTCGGGGGATAATCAAGGGCTGCGCATGGAGCCGCTCGCTGACGCCAGGACCCGCTCCCACTTTTCCCCCAAAAAAGGATGTTCGAAGAAAAAGGGGTGTCCCTCCCGCAGCCCCCGCTCCCTACCAGCCTGGGCTTTCACTTGCTGCCTGCGAGTTCCTCTGCGGCTTTGCCCCTCCCGTTTAATTATCCGCTCCGAGAGCCCCGGCAGCAGCCGCAAAGCCCGGGCTGGGCTTTTACAGAGCGCGTTTTTACCTTTCACCCTCTGGAAATGTCAGAGCAGCGGGGAAGCTTTGTTGCCTGCGCTGTTTTAATAACTTGATAGGGCTGGCAGGGATGCCCGCCTGCCCGGGGGATGAGAGCGCACGGGGCGCAGGGCGCGGCCGCTCTCCTTAACCCGGAGCATCCCGGGTCATTCTGCTCCTGCCCCCAGCCCTGCCCAGTAAATCACCGCGGGCTGATAAAAGTGCCAGGGAGGGCTGGTTCCTTATGCAGGGCTCGATTGGAGCCGGGAGTGGGGAGAGGGGAGAGGCTGGGGGCAGCTCGGCTCACCTCCGGTTGTTACAGCGGAGCCACCTCGGGCTGCAGGAAGCAATTTGTCTCCTGGAGGCTGACAGGAGCTCCTTTCTTCTCCACTTACTCCTTGCTCAGAAATAAAAGGGGCATCCGCTCACATGAAAAGCGGGGAAGGCTCCAGGTTTCCCTTGTGAGGTCTCTCCCAAGCTGGCACGGACGGGCAATTTGTACAAATGACACTTCCCTGGGAGGGAAGAAAGAAGGAGAAGAAGAAAGAGCCACCCCAGCTTCCAATTTGTGCCGCAGCAGTCTGCTCCAGCTCCTCCTCTCCCCTGCTTTCAACCTCCCGTACTCTGCTCTGCCTCTGCTCCCTGGCTCTCACGGTGCCACTCCTGTGGCCCAGTGGCCACACGGACTGGCCAGAGGGAGCTGCCAGGGGTCAGTGGCCGTGCTCCTGCTGCTCCCCAGGGTCAGTAGCCATGCTCCTGCTGCTCCCCAGGGTCAGTGGCCGTGCTCCTGCTGCTCCCCACTCTCAGCAGTGGCCTCCTGGATCCAGCTCCTGCCCAGCCCCAGCGTGGCTCTCTTTGCCTGGCCAATGTGTCCCAAGTCACCTCTCCAAGTGGAGTGGTTAAACTTGCACAGACTCCTTGGTGGGCGTTTTTGTTCAGTATTAGAGTGGTTCTAATTCGATTTATCTTAATTCACTTGCAATTTGCTTATAATTAAACTACAGTGAACCAAGGGAGCTGATTTACCCGGCGCACTGAAATCTGATGAGGATTGTGAATCAGCCACCTCAGTTCACTGCACAGTGTATTAATATAAATTGAAGTCAATGGTGGTTTATATTAATGCTTTCTTGAATGTCCCTATATGTGCAGGTCTGGGGGAGAGCACAGAAAACCTTTGGGTTGGGGGAAAACCACCATCTCTCGTGTTTTGTGTTTGTCCCAGGCACTTAGGACCAGAACCAGGACTGTCACCCTGCCAGCCTGCCCCATCCAATCACAGGATAACAGAATATTTTAAATATTGGACAGAAGAGTCAGGGAGGATTTATTCCCCCAAAAGCCCCCCCAGCAATGGCCCTGGTACCTGGCAGAAGGGGGTCGTTATCCTCAGATGATGGACCTTGCCAACATTAAGCTCTCTAACCACCATTCTCACAGTCAATTATCTCCTAATCAGGGCCGTTTTGTCAGAGGTTATTGCCCTAAGGACTCAATTAGGTTATATCTACGTCATTAATATTTTATGGAAAAATCATTCACATGGAAGTGTTAAACACCTTTGCAAACTTCCTTCCCCCAGCCCCAGGGAAAAGGGGATTTGCAGCTGCCCGGGCCTGGCAGTGCAGCAGTGAGGGGAGGCAGGGACCCAGGAAGGACCTGTGGTGGGCTCTGCAGTTAATTTCAAGCTCTGAGTTATATTTAACTCGAGGTACAGTAGTTTCCACTCCAAAACCTCTGTTTTATTTAGCCTGGTGTTTGGGTACTCACAAACAGAGCTGCTTGGAAAATGGAGAAAATTGCAGAGAAAGCCATTTTTTTGATTACCATTTCTTTCCAGTGAAAAAAAAAAGATTCCTTGTCCTTCATCCAGGAGATTTGGTGGTCAGGACAGGAGGTGGAGGGGCTGAGGCTGCTGCTCCTGGCAGGTGGGCATCCTCTGGGGAATGGTAAAGCCTTCAGTGTGGCCCTTGGGGAGCTGCTGAAATAACTGTAATGATGGTCCAGGGTGCCAAATGTCCTCAGCATCCCAGAGTTCAGCTCTTGAGCAACAGTCATTGAAGTTAATGAATAAAAAAGCCTTTGGAAGGCTTTTTCCAAAGGTTTCTTTGGTGGGCTCACACTGTTGCTGTTCTCTCGGGTGGATTTTCATGCTGGCAAAAACACAATGAAAAGAATAAACTCAGCAAAGCAAAATCATGTTCCAAAAGCCAGTAACGCTGCAAAATGTTGTGATATTCCTGCACCTCTGTTTCCCAGTGTAAGTAAAGAACCTGGCTCCCCTCCCTCCAGCAGATCTGTTGGAAGCACTGCTGGATGAAGCGGAGCTCCTCACAGAGCAGTGATGGGGTGTGAGGGTGTCAGAGGTCCTGGATGTCATGGGCAGAGCCTTTCCTAAGGCAGGGAGAGCTTTCCCAGGGCAGGGGGAGCCTCTCCCAGGGCAGGCAGAGCTTTCCCAGGGCAGGGGGAGCCTCTCCCAGGGCAGGCAGGAGCAGAGAACTCCCTGCAGCAATCCGTATCTCCAGCAAGTGTTTCCCATTAATGGGGATTGACACAGAGTAGGGCTGTTTTTTTTATAAAGAAAAAAGTTCTCCTCCTTCCCTAGGCAGTTTTGATGTGAATATTAATATTAACATAATTTCACAATGATTAGAGAACACAATTAGGGGCTATTAATAATGACACAAATAATGACATTTAAGGCCTCATTTTCCTGTGAGTAACACTCTGTCTGCTGGTATTTAAACAGCTCTGTCTGGCACAATCACTGCCGTGCCAAGGTGGAGCCACATCATCATCATCATCATCATCATCATCACCGTGGTGTCACTCACTGCCCTCCTGGCAGCAGGGGAGGGGTAGAGGGAGAGGGAGAGGGAGAGAGGAAAAAGGTAAAGGGAAAGGGAAAGGGAAAAGGGAAAAGGGAAAAGGGAAAGGGAAAGGGAAAGGGAAAGGGAAAGGGAAAGGGAAAGGGAAAAGGGAAAGGGAAAAGGGAAAGGGAAAGGGAGTTCATGGGGCAGTTGCAGCCCAACTCCACCGAAGTCAGGCCTTGCAAAGACCCCATTTCTTTTCCAACACGTTCACTGCCAAGCTCAGCCCTTGGAAGAGGCCGTGCTGTGCTAATGTCACTTAATGGAAACCTCAGAATCAATCTTTTGCTCCCTGAAGAAAATCCCCCTGGTTTATACAGCAAAAGCTGTAATACTGGAAATGGCTTCAGATTTTTTTTGGTGGGGGGGAAATAAAAAGGAGGGGAAGAGAAGAAAGGTTCACTGTAGCTCCACAAAAAGGAGGTCAAATGAAAGGCTGCCAGTTTGGTGACTGCCCTGGGGAGGTGTGGGGCTGTGCCAGGGCTCTCAGGGATGGGGGCTCTGTGGTAGCACTCACACTCCCAATTACAAATTTCTCTGAAACACCCCAAAATGTGGTGAGCTCCCTCATGCCATGGAGAGGGGATGGCAAGTTTGGAGGGTGGTGTTATCCCACCAGGGGCAAGGACAGGGGCAGGTACAGCCTCGCTGCCCTGGATTTCAGCTCCTGGAAACCTGGAATGTTCCGTGTTGGAAGGATCCACAGGGACCGTGAGTGCAGCTCCTGTCCCTGCAGACACCCCAACATCCCCCCTGGGCATCCCTGGTGTGCAAATGCTGCTGAGCTCTGACTGTGCCCGTTCCCTGTTCCAGAGCTTTTCCCACCTTCTGGGGGAAGAACCTTTCCCTGAGCCCCCCCTCTGCAAACCAACCCTGCCCCTCCTGTGGACATTGCTGAAGGCTCATAGGGAACCTAATCTGGCTTTTTCCCAGGTTGTTGACTTTTCTCAGCTCCAGCCTGGATCTTTCCCAGGCTTGGGATCTTTCTCAGAGACAAAATAAGGAAAGGTAGAAAGGAAACAGGCAGACACCTGGAGCTGACCACCGAGCTGTGAGAGTCTCATGGTATTTTGCATGAAGCATGTTTTCAAAGAGGTGTTGCTTTCTTTGACCAATGAGCCTTTGCTACTTTGTTTTTAGCAATCTCCCTTATATAAATGCCGTGGCTTTTCAATAAATCGCTCCTCCTTGCTGCTTGGAAGAGAAGTTGTGTTGCTGTGTTCTTTCATCACTTCCTGGCCCCACAGCCCCCCAGAACCACCTGCAGCCCAGAGTTGCTGCTGGGATGGACAAGACTCCAGGAAAAAGCCACCAAATCCATGATTAAATTTTAATCAAGCAATGCAGAGGGCTGCGAAGATCACACTAAAATTTAATGAGCCGGGCTTGTTGGTTTCCCCGAAGAAGCACATTACAGTAAAAGTGTGGCTCCAGAAAGGTGCCTGGCTTCCAGGTATTATCCACAAACCCTCCCACTCCCTGCTCACAGCGAGAAACGAGCCGTGAAGTGGCTCCTTATGGCTGCTTAAACGAGAGTTTGTTTTTCCTCTTCCTCCAGACACCAATTTCTTTTCTTTCACCATCTGATTTTGCCACAATTTATTTATGCTGGAATTTTGACTCTTCAGAGCACACAGGCAGAAAGGCCTCACAGAAAAGCTGCTCTTCTTCAAAGAGTAGGGATGGTGTGTGGATTGAGCACCCCCTCCTCAGCCTGCAGTGATCTGTGCTCTGAGCTGGACCAACAGAAAGGAAGCCCCAAGCTGAAGCTGGTTTTTTTATCTCGGAGGCTCCAGTTGCCGGCTTAGGATGCAGGCAGCATCACATCTAGAACTGCACAGCTGCATGCAGCAATTCAGAAATTGTCTTGTTGGACTACAATGTGCCAATTTCTCACATTGACAGCCATTTCCAGTATTACAGCCTGTGGCACTGAGGCCAGGAGGTTTTTCTTCAGGGAGCTGCTGCAGAGGTGACCATTAGCACACACTGCCTCTCTTCCAGCCAAGGGGCTGGGGGGATGCAGGGCTGGATTCCATCAGCCTGGGAGCTGCAGGAACCCTGTCTAGACCAGGGCTGGCAGTGCCTCCCTCTCCCTTTTCATTCGTCTGCTTGAGCTCCAGCCTTGGGAAAGTGAATTAGAGCTTGGGCTGGAGCCAGGGCTGTGGGGTTGCTGTGCTGCCAGGAACGTGGGGAGCTGAGGGAACGGTGGCAGGGGTGCCCTGGGCAGGGGGAGACAGCAGGAGGGGTCCTGGGGTGACAGTGGGGTGACAGAGGGGTGACAGCAGGGTGGGTCCCAGGGCACTATCAGGGATTTTGGGAGCACCCATGCGTGCACAGCTCCCCTCCCAGCCTGCAGTGGGTTTGTTTGTACAGGAGGAAAAGGCCCTTCACTGCTGGCCAGGCTTTCCCAGAACTGCCCCAGGAGAGCCTTTCCAGTGAGCCAGGCTCACTCCAGGCTGTGCCATTCCCAGCACAGCTCTGGGCAGTGTCTGGCACCGTGGCACCACTTTCACTGCTGGGCTGCAATACCTGCAGCTCCAGTGGGCCCTTCCTGCTGCTCCAATCCCTTTGATATTAATTAATTAATTAATTAATTACTATTTCCTTTTATGTGCAAACTTTATCATTATTCCTGAGGAAAAACGCAGGTTTTACTCCCCTTTTACAGCACATTTGGGGTGTGCTGGGCCAGGAGGGGCAGACTGGGCAGTTCGTTCCTGGAGCTGAGGTCATGGAGCACTGCTGGGGCCCCCCTGAGTCTGGGGTGTCTGGTTTGGAGGGGGGCTTGTACTGCTAAGTGCTGACAGGACGTCGCTGTCAACACAATGTTCCGCCTTGGAGAACCTTCATCTAGGAAGATACTTAATGAATTAGTTAATTAATGAGTGGAGTTTGATTGATGGATCATAGGGAGCTCTCAGCAGGGTGAGCCTGACCCTGGGATATTGCTGCTGTTGCTTAAATGCATCCCCTCGCTGGTCCGAGGCACTCGGTGTTCTGGCAATTTGCATGCATTAAATGGAGCTCCTTAATAGGATGTAATGTTAGTGAAAAGCCAAAAGCATAGCAGCTGTAACTTAAAAGACAGCCCCATTACTGCAAGCCTTATAATTAGGGTAAGAGGGAGACTCGCGCTGCCATATGTTAAACTCTTTTGAGGTTAATAGCTCTGTAAGATTTTGCAATTTAAAAAAATTAGTCTTGAGGAACGATGACAAGGCTCGTCAGGGAGGCTGCTCCAGTGGGGGCCAGGATGCTCTGCCCTGCCCTGCACAGCCAGCCTTGGGGACAGGGGTGTTCCTGACCATCCCATCCCATCCCATCCCATCCCATCCCATCCCATCCCATCCCATCCCATCCCATCCCATCCCATCCCATCCCATCCCATCCCCTGCCCTGCACAGCCAGCCATGGGGACAGGGATGTTCCTGGCCATCCCATCCCGTGCCCTGCTCACCTCTGTCCTGCTCCCTCTCCCCACCTTTTGTAAAATGCCCCTGTGCCCCAGGGCTGCTCCTGGCTGGGCAGGACAGGCAGCGGGCGCTGGGCAGGAGCAGCTCCTCCTCTGCCCTGCTCTTTGGGGGCCTGTTCAAATCACTGAGAACAGCAGCTGCTGCCTGCAGGTCCCCAGGCCGCTGTTTGGCTGATGCAGGAACAAATAACCCTTGTGCAGTGGCTGTTTGCTGAAGCCCTTTTCCCGTGTAAGCACTGCACAGCCTCTGCCCCGTGGCTCAGGCTCTCAGTGTGAGGATTGGAGTTCAGGGGTGCTCGGGATGCTCTCAGCTCCTGGGCTGGCTCTGGAGCCAGGAGGGGTGGGTGGTCTCAGCTCAGCCCTGGCTCCCCGGGGGCTCCTCTTGGTGGGGGTTTAGACACAGCTCCTGTTTTTCCTTCCAGCTTTTCTCCCTTCCCTCTGTTGTGCCGGCAAATCATTCCACTTCCCAGCCTCAATTTCCTCATCCATAAAACTGAGACTAAAAATGTACTTGTTAAGGGTGTCACAGGGCCTTCTGAGCCTGCCAGGGCTTTGATGTGCTCTTGTTAAAGCAGCGTGGAAGTGAAGGTGTTTCTTGTCATCACCAGGTGAGGTGTGTGGCTGTGGGGCACCAGCGGGGCTGGGACCCTCCAGGGACACTCCAGCTCTGTGCACTCGGCTTTGCTGCCCAGGGAGGGCATTCTTTGGGCACTGCCCTGGCTTTTCTCACTGCCAAATGATGGGCAAGCAGTGCCTGCCAGCAGCCAGGGGGGAACAGGGGGTGCAGGTGGTTTGGGGAAGGGTCTGTGCCCAGCTGGGCTGTCCCTGAGCTCTCTGAGGTGATGGGTGCTGGTGCTGACCACCACCCAGACTTGCTAAATGGGAACTTTCTCAGCCTCAATAGTGGAAGACTTTAAGGTCATCCCGAGCTCTCACTTTGTTTCCTTCCTGCACCCCTTCACCTTATTAAAGTGTTTAATTCGTTTCTTATTTAAGTGCATCCAGATTTCCTGATAAGCTGGTCCATTTGGCTGGCTTGTTCTCTTTGGGGAAGCTGGGGGAATGGAAAAGAGAAAATTGTCTTGAAGTTCCAGGTTACTGGAGAGAGATTGGGGATTGTTAAATCCTCTCCATTGGTGTTTGGGTATCATGAAGCTCAGGGGCTGTTCTGCTATTGAGCTGGGGTTCAGCTTTGTAAATTCAGGATTTGTTCCTCTGCTGCATGGAGAAGGAGGCCTCAGCTCCACTGCCCAGTCGCTGTTGCTGCTGGGATGGCTGCCAAGTGCTTTCCAAAGAGCCTGAGGCTGTGGCTGAGGAGTGGGACTCGGGAGGGGACGTTTCAGGGGTGCAGACCCCAAAGGAGGGGTGGGGACTGTGCCCACCCTGCAAGCCCAGGTGTGCAGGGGGCTCAGGAGCCTCCCCCTCAGCCACAAACTGCCTTTTTCCTCCCCCATTGCTGCTCCAATGTCAAAGGCAAAATCCCATCTTGGGATCGATACCAGAGCCATCAAAGCCCAGCTCCAGTTTCTGCAGGAGCTCATGTCTGCCAGCCAGGGGAAATGCTTCTCTGTCCTGGCCTGTCCTGCAGCTGCCCAGGAAGGAGCCCTTTGATCCCCCAGCGGGGAGCAGAGGGTTTCAGAGCTCGTGGAGCAGATTCCCAGGGGATCTGCCAGCCTGCAGCTCACTGGGGTGTGGGCACACAGGGCGCAGAACACGCAGAGCTGGCTCAGGCTCTGCTGCTCCAGGGGACTTGGGCATTCACAAGCACATTCTGATGTGGGAGCCTCCTGCAGGGGAGCCTGAAAAGCCTTTTGGAGCCCTTCACCCCTCCCTGAGCCCTGTGGAACCCATCATAAGTGACATATCACATACTCTACACGTGATAAGTGACATATCATATACCCTATATCTGATAAGGGACATATCACAGACCCTGTATATAATAAGTGACATATCACAGAACATATCTATAATAAGTGATAAATTACACACACTCACACACATACACACATATATGGGTATTATATAATAAGTGATATATCACATACCCTATATATAATGAGTGATATATCCCATACCCCATATATAATAAGTGACATATCACATTCCCTGTGTATAATAAGTGGCAGGCAGTGAGCTGGTGGGGCAGGGCCTGGGGCTGGGCAGCCTCTGATCCCTTCAGCACTGCTCTGCCTTCACTCCTTGCCCAGGGTTTGTTATTTGGTGATGCAGGATGTGTGCCAGAAGGTGCTTGGGGTATTCCTGCCTTCTGTGCCGTGGTGCTGGGCAGTTTTTCAGCACAGGATTGAGAGCTCTGACTGCTCATGTGTAGCTCTAAGCCCTCTCCATCTTCCTCCTCTGTGTGGAGGGGGCAGGTGGGGATGCTCTGATGCAACACTCCCCTTGTCTCCTCTGGCTGGGAACAAAGCTGACCCAGCAGCTCATTTGAGTTTCCATCTGCTGCTTCCACGCTGGAGGAGAATGGTGTCTTAGTTGTCTGAGGAGAGTCTGCTTTTTAATCATGTCTGCACTGCCTGGGCTTCGGGCCTTGGTGCCAGCCAGTAGGAAAAATCAATGTTTAAACTGTTCGATGAGGAGCTCTGGCTGCCAGTCCCTCCTCCTCTGACAGCCCCGGGGGAGAGATGTCTGTGCCCTGCCCTGGGGGCTGCAGGGGCTCTGAGAGCTCTGCCCCTTCTCACTGGGCAGCTCACCCCAGCCTGCTCTGACAAGGAGGTTTTGGGGGTTTGGGTGTGAGCTGAGGGCAGGGCACCCACCCACACGTCCCCTGTGTCCCCCCTGCTGCCTTTGGGGCCAGGTGTGGCAGCTGGGGCATGGACCTTCCCCTGACCCTGCTGTGACAGATGGGACAGCTGACTCAGGCAGGCTGGGCTGCCTGTGATGGGTGAGGGTGGGGAGAGGAACAGGAGGAAACAAAAGAGAGATCCATCTTCTGGCACTGCTAAATAATGGTGGTGGTGCTCAGACAGCAGAGAAATACCCTTTGGATAGTGTGACAGAGAAGTGTGTGGGTGCTGTCAGCCATGCCCTCAGCTCCTGGGAGCACATCCCTGGGAGACAAATCACCCCTCAGGTTCCTCCCTCCTGGCACAGCAGCTGTGGCAGAAATGGGATTTGCAGAATTCCTGCTGGGAATGGGAATGTGCCGGGGCAGGAGGGCCCTGAGCAGCTGCTGGGCTCCTGCTGCAGAGATGGGGTGGTCATCCCAGCTGTCCCAGTGCCCCCAGTGCCCCCAGACCCACCACAGGCTCCTCAATGCCCTCCCAGAGGGACAGGGACAGTGACCCTGCCTCCCACGGCATGGGGGGATGCCAGGCTGCAAGGGCAGGGTGACAGCTGCTGTCCCAACTCCTGATAACCCTCACTTACAGGTTTTCCTTCACTGCTGAATGCTGATGAGGTGTAAATCCTGGCCTGACCTCAAATTCCATCTGCATTTCCTCAGATTTGCCATTTCCAGCACTGGTTTAGCTCTCAATCCCCCCAGCAGGCTGGGAGGGGGGCTGAATCCTGCTTTGCACTATTTGGTACCTGCCTGCACCTGAGGGGTTTGGAGCCCTTTGCAGAGGGTCAGGAAGGTGGCAGGGGGATCAGGGAGTGTTTACCAGGTAGACACAGGCCCACACCTGTGCTGAAGTGGGTCAGAGCCGTGCAGGGGCTGGAAGTCAGGCTGAGGGCTCTGCAGCCTGGACCTTTGCCCAGTCACAGACTCCTGCTCCACTGGCACTGGGTTTTTGGGAACACGCTGCCCACTGCTTTCCCTGGAAGGTGCTGTCAGGAATTGCTGCTGGAGGTCCTGGAGCCTCCTGGAGCAGAGCATGGGGACAGAGACTCCTCAGAACAGAACAACCCATCATGTTGTGTTTCCCGAGGCTTCATTTCACTCTTTAAATGATTTAATTGATGAGCCCTTTCTTTTTATACATCACATTCAGCTGGTTTCCACAGTAACAACCAAACCTGGAACCCAGAGCTTGGAGTCCTTTCTGAGTAAATAATGCCAAACCAAATCCTCGAATATTTAATTAAATTCACTGTCATGCCCCTTTTATCTTTGTTCTGTGGATCTCCCATAAACAGATTTCATGGGAACATGGAGTTTAAGGGGGTAGCAGAGGACAGCCTTCAGGGGAGCTGCCTGGGCCAGGCTCAGGGCCCTTGGTGGCCTGGGGGCTGTGACAGTGTCCTGAGTCCTGTGCCACTGCTGCTGCCTGCTGGACCACCAGCAGCCCCAGCCTCCTCCAGGCTTTTCTGGCAGCATCCTAAAAGTCCCTGAGCTCCCACATTTGCAGTTTCAGGACTATCCATCCTGCACCTACTGTGCTGCCAGGTCTGGAAATCCCATTCCTGCTTTTGGTCCTGAATGCAAACCCTGGGGAGCACTGGAGGTGCTGGCAGCACAGCCACAGAGTGCATTATTTATTCAGATGAACTGGGGTTGGTTCAGTCCTGACAGCAAGGTCAGGAGCATGGGGCTGACCAGGGGCAGGGGCTGAGCCTGATTTTATCCCCCCCACAAATACAAGCCTGAGCTCTGATGGCTGTGCCACTGGGCAATCAGTTATCCCAGTGCCAGGGAGTGCCACGGACACCCAGTAGTGTTGGTTTGCTTACAATGGCTCTTTGGTGCTTTTCCATGGTGCCACAACACATCTTAATCAGATGGTGAGTGGGCTTAATTAGCCCAAGTATAGGTTTTATTTTTGATTTCTATGACTACTTAATCTAATGGCAACACATTATCTGCTCTTAGGTCTGCAGTTTTCCATTTGTAATTATTGCTGCTCTTCATTGATGGTGCATCAGGGGTTGTGGCTGCAATATGGGAGTTGGAATGAGTCGATTTTCTCAAGCACAGATCCCAAAATGTTCCTGTGAAGGTCCCCATGCCCTGGTGTGCTTCAGCCAGGTTTGAGTTGCTGGCTACCTGGCTTTAGTCAGAGGAAGGAGGAAATTCCTTGGGATGATGAAATCGTTGGTGTCTGTCACACCAGAGCTGTGTATTGGGAAATTTGTGCCATTTCATGGTGGAGCTGGGGTAATTAAAATGCCTGGATACCATAGCTGGAAGCTGTTCAGGTAATGGAAGCAAAACAGATTATAAATTTCCAAAATGAGGCCTGGCATTTATGACTAAAACCTCACATTTCAGGACATGCAGATGGTGAGGCAGGAACAGCTTGGAGGGATGGGCTAATACAGAATTATTAATTGTCGTGGCTCTGGCATCTTTTCCCCAGGAAGGTGCCTGTTTGATAGGTGCTGGTTTGATGGGGACATGGGGAGGGTTGGGTGGCCCAGGGAGCCACTCTGGCTGTTCCAAGGATGATTTCAGGGATGGAGCTGGCTGGGTTCTGTCTCAGCCTCCCTCACCCCATGGAGGGAGGCACCAGACTGGGCAGTTCCCACTGAGCAGCTGATGTGCCATGGAGAGGCATGGAGTACAGATATTTTTAGGTGTATTTTTCAAGTCCCAACATCTTCCTGAGGCTTTGGGGTGTTGCCTTTTCCAGCTTCTGCCAGCAGAGGGAATGCACAGAAATGTGCAAATTTTATTTTCTCCCGTTAAGAGGCCCCTGCTCAGCTGGGAGCAGCAGCCACAGGGAGCCCTGTGGTGTCCCTTGTCCTGGGCCATGCCATCCTGTGTGCATGGGGAGGAAATTCACACCATATTTTCAGAGATTCCCTCGTTCCCCACCTGCTTTGGTGGCAGGGAGAAGCCCCAGCCTCTTCCCCAACCTCTCTCTCCAGGGTGACTGATCAGATAATGTTCTCTAAGCAAATGCACAAATAACACGAATTGGGGTTGGCACCGAGCAGTGAGGTGTAAAAAAAGCAATTTGAGGTGTTCTAAGAAAATGCCAGAGCCTGTGTGCAGTGATTGGAGAGCCGTGCCCAGGGTGCAGGGACACAGGGACAGCAGGAGGGTGGGCTGGGGGAGCAGGGCAGCATTTGGGGACAGCACTCACATCCCCCGTGACCCCGAGCCCCTGGCTAATCCCCTGTGGCTGTGGCCATTTGCTGCACGCTGGGAAGTGCTGGGGGCAGGGAGAGCCCTTGGTGCAGCCCCAGTGGGATGGGAAAGCTGCTCCAGACAGGGCTCAGGGGTGCCAGGGTGAGCTGGGCTGTGCCTCAGCACAGGGGGGACACAAAACTCATCATTCTGGTGTTCAGCCACAAACCTGACTGGAAATGGACTCCTGTGCCTGTGGCAGTGATGTGGGCACAGCTGTGAGGCTGGGACGGGTCCCTCACCTGTGCCCACCCCAGCCAGGTGCCCCCAGCTCCAGGGTGCTGGTGCTGCGGCTCTGGGTGAGCCTGGCTGGAGGCAGGCACACGATATCTGACATGGCAGCCTTGCATTTCTGCTCCATTTCCCTCCAGCCTCCCCTCCTGTAACATTCATTAGCTGCAGAGGCCGGGCTGGAGCGCTGAGCAGAGGCTGTGCAACCTCTGAGTAACCCTGGGCTGCAGCCCCTGCTCCTGGCAGGGACCAGCCCTCACCTCCTCCTGTGTGGCACAACCAGCATCTGTGTCCTTTACAGGCTCTGTGTACAGTGGGGAGGCTTCTGAGGGAAGCTCTGTGCTGCTGGAAATGAAAGCAGGGCTGTAAGAGAGCTGGGAATTCCATCTCGTTTGGAAAGCACTCATCTCCCAAGTGTAACAGAGGAGCTGCTCGCAGCCCTCGGGGTGTCAGGGCCACTGGGATGGCCAGCAGTGTCCCTGGTGTGCTGTGGGGATGTTCTGGAGAGTCTGCCTGCTCCTCAGACTCGGCACAGCTCCAGGAGGGTGGCACAGCTCTGGGGGGACTGTGCCAGCCCTGCTCCCGCTGCTTTGTCTGGTGGGTACAGCTGCTGCCAGGCTCCTCTGCTGGGAGCTCTGGTTTTTGGAGGTGCTGCAGGCTGTCCTGAGTGAAAGCTGGGGCTCAGGTGAGCAGCTCGCTGCTCTGGACCCTCCTGCTTGCCTGGCGTGTCCCTTCTGCTGTGTGAGCACGGTGCCAGGACAGCAGCTGAAGCACTCGTGCAGATAAGGATGTGAGGGAGTTATCTGGAAGCCTGCAGATACTGTTGTGAGGAGCAAGGTCACTGGAGAGAGGGAGGTGGAGGAGATGGAGATTAGGTGATTTGGAGATGGCTTGAGGGATTTAGTGGAGAGGCAGAGCTCCTGTGGAGCATGAATGGGCAGCAGCACCTCTGATGGATTACATGGAGCCTTGTTCAGAGGCGCTCCGTGCTGCTGCCGACACCAGCAGGGCAGAGACGGGGAAATGTTGCACGGAGAGAGGCTGCAGGCTCCAGAGTGACACACCTCGCTGTCCCCGCACCTCCTGCCAGCACACTGCAGGTGCGAGTGGGTGCATCCCCGGGGCAAAAGTGGCCAGAGCAGGGAATAAAAACCTTTTCTAAGCCTAGGACCTCGTGGTGGGGCTCTTCCCATGGCAAAGTCGGTGCAGGGAAGCCCCTGCCCGTCCTGCAGATCTCCCTGCCCTGTGTCCATCTCCAGCCAGCTCGTGGGGGCTCATCCCAGCCCCGTGGAGAGCAGGCAGCTCCTGACCTCCTCTTGCTTGCCGACATTCGGGATTTTCCCCTTTCTATCCGATTTCAAACCCTGTTCTCTGAGCAAAAGCAGGGCTTACAGCCTTGTCCCTCCGGGTAATGCCTGTCTTACATCGTACCGGGGCTTTTCCCTGCGTTGTCACAGAAAATCCGCGGCCGCTGATCCCGCAGCCGCTGTCAGGGATGTGAACCCCGGCTGCAGATCCTATCTGCAGCTGGCCCTGAGCAGCCTGATCCCTGCATCGCAGCCGCCCGAGCCACACCAGCCTTTATCCCCTATTGTCACGGACAAAGCGCAGGGATTTGTGTCCCAGGCTTAAGCTTTCGCAAATCTCCGACTATATTCCCCAGACGATTTCCTGGCTGTTTCCTGAGTGCCTTTTTCTCCGTGTCGCCTTTGTTTCCGATGGCTGGTGCCATTCGCAGGAGGAGTTCGGTAAATACAGCGGGTTTGGGCCGGGAATCGGCAGCTCTGTGTCCCGGAGGAGGGAGCGCATCCCGCATCCCGCATCCTGAATTCCGCATCCCGAATCCCGCATCCCGAATCCCGCATCCCGCATCCCGAATCCCGAATCCCGAATCCCGAATCTCAAATCCCGCATCCCGAATCCCGCATCCCGAATCCTGAATCCCACATCCTGCATCCCGAATCCCAAATCCCGCATCCCGAATCCTGAATCCCGCATCCCACATCCCGCATCCCGAATCCCGCATCCCGCATCCCGAATCCCACATCCCGCATCCCGAATCCCAAATCCCGAATCCCGCATCCCGCATCCCGCATCCCGCATCCCGAATCCCACATCCCGCATCCCACATCCCGAATCCCGCATCCCACATCCCGAATCCCACATCCCGAATCCCGCATCCCGCATCCCGAATCCCGAATCCCAAATCCCGCATCCCGCATCCCGAATCCCGCATCCCCGGGCTGCCCAAGGACCGGCCCCGGGGCCGGCCCGGCTGTGCCGGCGTCAGCGCATCCTGGAGAGCGTGTTAACATTTAAATCAGCGCCGTGGGCTGCGAATAGCAGCGAGCTGAAAGGACCTCTCCTGAAAAGAGCACAGCGGGGACTTGGCTCAAGAGTTCTCTCAGCCCTTCAAGCACGCACGGCTGCACGGATTTCATCAGCGCCAGCGTCACGCTGGTCCATCAGGGCTTGATTGAGCCGGGGTGGGGCGGGCAGGGGAGGGCAGGAGCTGCCCCTTCCCCAGCCCGGGTCCCAGACCTGCCGGCCCCTTCCCCTTCCACCCTTCCATCCTGAGCGGTGCCAGCAGCGTTTGTGCTGCTTTCACAGATGATTCTGTCACAGAACTCGGGGTCAAATTAATAAAAGTGCCATTATCTGCCCCGTGCGTGAGGCTTCATCCCGGCCTCTCTACAATGCAAGCTGCTCTCCAGCATGCCATATGAGGTTTAAAGCACTCCTCAGAACCATTTCACCCTGTGTTTCAGCGAGCCTGGGTGTTCCTGGTGGCTGTGTGAGCAGGGAACCCCTCCATAGCCCTGCTCGGCTCCTGTCCTTATTTTCTCTGGCAATAACTTCAGCAACTTCATTACTGTGCTGGAGAAGTTTTCCTTTTTATCTGCTTGGACGTTCCTCCTGTCAGATTTTATTGAAAGTCCCAGCTCCTGTGTGATACGAGACAGCACAGAAGTCCCAGTCTACCCCTCACAGATCATCCATTGCCTTTTTATTGCCTCCTCTTAGCAGTTGCCATTCCAAAGCCAGACTCTCATTTTTCCAGGATCTGTCAGGCTCCTGGACGCCTCTGAGATAAGGACACTCTGGGCTCTGCTGTGTGCTGGGGTGAGGCCCTGGGGGCTGTGGGGTGCAGGATCCACCCCAGCAGCAGTGCCAGCAGCTGGAGGAGCCTTCCTGCCCTTCACAGAGCTTTCAGCAAGCTGTCTGTAATGTTGGCAGCCCCCTTAGCTGAGCTGACAGGATTAATTTAAAATCCCATATGGTGCAAGGCTTGGCTTTTCCCTCCCAGACTGCTCCCTGTGAGGGTAGGGAGCTGCATTTGGTGTCTTGCTGCCACCTCAGCCTCATCTCGGCTGACCTGGGGCCCAGCTGTCCCACCCAGGTGCTGGTGCCACTCTCGCCTCTCTCGGGGCAATAAAAGGCTGTAACTGGATGCTGGGAGCCATATGGACTTTCAAGGTCCTCTGTGGAGCAGGGGGAGTGATTTAGGGAGTTTGGGGGAAGGGGGAGGTGCCCACCTTTGACCCTAGATCTGACACAGCAGCTGAAAAAATAAATAATCCAGTTGCTGGGTGAAACATGCAGGGGAATGGTCCCTTCTGAGCAGAGCAGGGTGTCCTGGAGTGTCTGGGTAGGAAAAGCAGAGTGGCAGCACATGAACAGCTTTGGCTGCCACAGGGCAGCCAAACACAGGAGCTACTCAGGAGTTTGGTTTGATTTAATATAACTTCAGGCAGGTGAATTATTCTTTCTGCACTTGTTACTTTTGCAGCTCCCAGCATTGAGGTTTTGTTGGTTAATGTTTATAAAGCCTTTTGAAATGTGGCTGCTGGCATGTGGGTCCAACAAAGAGAAGCAATTGTGAACAATGAAAGAATATTTTCCAAAATACAGTGTAGTAAAAGCAGCTGAGATAAGGTCTGCTCTCATTAATTTAAAAAGTGATATTTTTCCCTCTTCTTTCAATAAAAACTGTCTGCATGATAAACTGACATCTTTAACAATTGTTTAAGCTGCACAGGTTTAAATATATACTTCCTGCATAGGCTGCTGATGAGTCACTAGTCAAAATTATTTATCAGCAGCGATGGCTCTGTGCTAGACAGCGTTAGACAGAGCTCTTTGTTTCTGGCCAGAGCTACGTGGATACTGAGAGCTGCTCCTGGGCCCTACAGCTCTGCCCATCATTAAATGGTTTGGAGGCAACTTTACCATCTTGGGGAAGCAGGAGCAGTTTTGGAGAAGGGCAGGTGGGGTGCTGAGGATGCAGGATTTCCACAGGGTGAGGGAGGAGGCGAGGCTGGAGCCATTCCCAGGGAGCACTGTAGAAATGCACTTGGGCATCTCGGCTGCTCTGTCGATTTCTGAGCACTTACACTCCCATTTCTTGTGATTGCAAACACACAAACACTCTCCAGCCAGAGAGAGAGAAAACTCACCATGCAGAGAAAAGAGCAGCCGGGCTACACCGAGGGTGGGGGGTGAGAAAAGGGATTTAATGAATGTGTATGGACACACACAACAAGATTTTATTAGTGTGCCACGGAATGGGATGTAGAAGCACAAACATTTTAAGGAAGGAGGTTTGCCAGGTACCCCCCAGAAGGCAGCTCTGAGGGATTGCTGGATTTGTGATTTGCCTTCACCAGGGCTGGTACTTGTAATTACTGTGAGTCTGGGGGTGCTGGCCAGGGGCTGTGCAGAGGGAAGGGCACTCGGGGCACTGCAGATGGGCTTGGGAGGACAAAGAGAATGCTGGAAATCAGGGCTGACAGTGCTGAGCCCAGAGAGGAGCCCCGGAGCTCTGGGGGTGCAGGGGCCAGCACAGCAGGTTTGGGGGTGCAGAGCTGCCCTGCCCAGCTCCATCCCCTGGACCCTGCTCCCCCAGTGAGCTCCTGTCAGCCCCGTGCCCTTGGGATGGGGGCTCCTTCCTTGCTGCCAGCAGGGCTGCTCTCCCACACAAAACACCTTTGCCTCCTTTTAGTCAGATTGTCACCAGGAGACACGTCTGCTCCCACCTGGCTGCTTTCAGGGGTGACTCTCCTTGGAGAGCAGGATGGGATGCAGAGCAGCCCAGGCAGGCAGGGCAGGGATATCAAAGCACAGCCTGCAGAGGGGAGATCCTGCATTTGCATGGGAGATTGCCAGCTGAAATGCAAACAGCAGAGATGTGGAAATCAGAGCCAAGGGTGAGCATGAAAAGCAGGGGCAGGCTGGGGAGGGGGAGCCAGGGCAGGTGGGGGGAGAAGCAGAGATATGAAAGAGGAGGAAAACGAACACACAGAATATTTAAACTAACAGAAAAGTTTCTTGTACGGCAGACAGATGATGAAAGGGAGACAGTGAGGAATTATTAGGACAGAAGATAAGGAAACAGCAGAGATAGGAAATAATTATTTTGTATCTGTCTTTATAAATGAAAATGAAGGGCATTAACTTAAATAGGATTTAGATTTTCAGGGACAGAAGGGGATGAATTAGGAAGTGTTCAGATAGTGGCAGAAATGATTATTAAAGGTTGGGGGCTCTTGAAACAGACGCTGTGGCTGGGCCTGTGCAGAGGCAGCCAGGGAGGGGACACCTTGGGGACCCAAACCCCAAATGGGACTGAGGGGAGGGACACCCTGGGGTCCCAAACCCCAAATGGGACTGAGGGGTGCCCAGTCCTGCACTCACCCCAGGCTGAATTGCTCCAAGAACCTGCATGAGGCTCTTTTGTCTCTCAAAACCCTCTTGGCTCATGGCACACAGTTCCCCAGGAAAGATGCTTCTGTTTAGGATAATGATAATTAGGAACACTTTCTAATATTGCTGTGGGGGGTAAAAATAAAAATCCACCCCTGGTAAGAACTTCCTTCAGGCATGTTTTCATCCCCCTTGCACACAAGTAGAATGAATTCAGCAAGTCAAGCATTTTTATTACATTCTAAAGCCAAACAGCCCTCGGCCCTGTTACATTTTCATGCACTTAAAGAGCACTTGCAAAATTCTTTTCATTTGCACTTAGTTTAATTTCAGATGATGTTTTCATCACTTTGCACGCACAGCCTCCTACCTGTGGTTATCCAGGAGAATAGAACCTCATCTGCATAACCAGAAATGTTTGTTTCCCTGCTCTGATGTACAAATGGGCAGGTTTGAGTCAGCTGCTGATGGCAGATGCAGAGGTTTGGGGGAGTGATTAATTTGAAATTATATGTCAAGATTTCCAAACAGAGCAGTGGCACCGAGTTTAATGTCAGAAATTGAGCTATTTGAGCACAGCCTGACCTTGGGGCTGCATGTTAATGACATTCCAGAAATGCTCTTGGAAGTGCTGTGGTTTGGGCACTGAACCTCACCAGCCACTTGGGAAAATCCCTTCTTCACCTCTAGCAACCTGATACGAACCTTTAACTTTTGCCCTGATAAACAACATCTAACAGGCTTTAAATAAATCAAATAACAGTAATTTCTCTTAACCTCAGACTCTTAATAACACTTCTCTCTTGTGTCACTCTGATACACTGAACTTTGCTGGTAATGGGTTTGGCTTTGGTGCTGATGAGCTGGCTCTTCTCAGCTCATCCCTGTGGTTTTTATGGGGTGGATCTGCCCACCTTGTCCCCCCTAGAGGAGCTGGGGGACGGGTTTGGGGGTGGCACTGGGCTGGCAGCATCACACAACCTGCTGCCACCTCACAGTGCTCCAGCTGGGGAACTGGGGGAGTGGGGGGGATCCCACTGGAGCTCATTGCACCCAGCTGGGAGCCAGGCAGGATCTGCACAGACCCTGGTGCTGAATCCTGCTCGGGGGAGCTGGAGGAGCTCTGGCTGCTGCCTGGGAGAGGAGCAGGAGCAGGAGCAGCCTCGTGAGTGGGCGAGTCACTTATTTATAACTCTCCCACTGAGAGTGAGTTTGTTTAATTTCTGGAGCGGCGCAGCCCGGCGAGTGTGGCTGTATAAATTTGCTAACAATAGTGTCTGAGCCTATATATAAACCTGGAGACACTGCAGTCTGCTGTGCATTCCAATTAACAGGAAGATGCATGATCTATGGCATGCCAGAGGTGAGCTGGGACCTTACCTTGATGCTGCTCTTATCAGCCCCAAACTCGCAGGGAGCAGTGGCTGCCTGCTCCTCTTTGGAGCTGTGCTGAGTGTTTGCCTTGTCCTCTGCTCTGGGGAATTTGTGCTCCTGATGTGCTCAGACACAGCCCCCAGGGCTTTGCCCACTGGCCTTGCAGCCCCTGTTCTCGTACACCTTGTGGTTAATTGCAGTAATTGTGGGGTGGCAGGGCTGGCTTTGGCACCTCGAGGTGCCCAGGGGACAGGAGGGTGCAGGAGCAGCAGATGACATTGCAGTGGGAAGGGCAGCACATCAAACAGCAAACTGCTCCGGGCTCTGGGATGGACGTCACTGGAAAGAGGGGCTTTACCACATGTCCATTGCACTGTTAATTGTTAATTGATAAAATCTGACACACAGTAAGGGCCAGAATCTGCATGAGTGAAGCTGAGCTTGTCCTGTAAATTACCCAGCACAGCTGAGTTCCCACCTTGGCTATTCTGTCAGCAAGAATGGGGCTATTCACCTGGTAAAGTGGAAAACCATGATTGAAATGAGATTTACAGCACAGTTGTGGGAAATAATCAAAATGAGAGACTGCCTTTTGGGGCCACCCACTGCCAGCAGAGAGGCAGCCTGGGGGCTGCTGTGGCCAGAGGGGTGTGCAGGGCATTTGGGGACAGCAGGGCTGGCAGGGGGCTGGGAGGGCAGGGGTTGGGGCTGGGGGCTCCCCAGGGCAATTCCTGGGGGATTGACATCTACCTGCAATTGCAATATTGCTCATTATGGCCTTATAGAAATGAGCCCAGGAATAAGCAGTTGAGCAAAGGGGGTTCCCTCTGGGGCAGGGCCAGGGGTGTGCTTGCTGCTTGGGGGGGAGCAGTTGGAAGTGAGTCTGGGCTCTGGTGCAGGTGTTTGAAGGCTCAGAGTGGTCTGTTAGGTGGTGTAGGGAGGATTTATGCCCTGGGTGAGCTCACGGGCACAGGCTCAGCCCTGCTCACAGCAGCTGTTTGACATGCAGCAGCCAGAGCTCATTCTGCACCTCCTAATGGAGCCAAGTAAATCCCATCAGCTCCAGAGCTGCAGACTGGACCTGGGGAGGGGCTGCTCCAGCCTCCCGAGAAACCCAGTTACAATATCACCGCTTCATGTCATGCAAGAGAAAAGGTGCAATTTAAAATCCCATCCTTCAGGTGCAGCCAGCAGCCTTTGGTTGTCACAACTGCATTTCTTTAAGGCAGTGGCCCAGAATAAACTGGTAATGAAGAGTCATTTGACAGCAGGCAAGCTGGAAACATGTCTATGAAAATAATACAAGAGTTTCTAGTTTATCGTGCATTTAGGTGACTTATTTTCCCGGTGCAGCTCCTCAGCAGCTCAGCAGAGCTGTGCCCTGGGGCAGGAGGTGCCTGAGCAAGCTGCAGGTGTGTGTGGAAGGAAAGTGCCCCGTGGGCTGAGCACTGCCAGGCTAGTCCAGCTGCACAGCCAGCCCTCAGTGAGTTTGATTCAGGGGCAGAGCTGGGGGGTTTGGGTGCCCAGATGTGCTGCATTCCAGCTGTGCTGCATTCCAGCTGTGCTGCACTCCAGCTGTGCTGCAGTGACTCCTGTTCCCTTGGCTGTGGATCTCCCGTGCCCAGCCAGTGCCCACAGCCAGGAATCCCACCTCCCACACAGGACAGAGGATAAATGCCCGTTCCTGGGTTTTCACATCACCCCCTCTCAGCCTGGAAGCCGTGGCTGACAGGACCGATTATTTTCCCAGTTATCCAAACTGTCTGCATCGTAACAGCTTCCTACTTCAGCCGAGACAGTCTGAAAAGTTTAATATCATTTCAAATCAGAGTGCCAATAAAACTTGACATTATTAATATGATGTCAAGGGGTTTTCCAACTGCTTAGGGAAAAACAACGTGTCCCATTAAACAAAGCTCCCTGCATTGTGAAATATTAAGTGACTTTTCAACGAGTGCCAGCTGGAGCTATTAGTTTTCCTTTGGTGCTGCTGATGTGGAGAGGAGGTCTGGCTGAGAACCTTTTATGAAGACATTAGCCCAATCCATGCAGGGGAAAGGCTTCTGCTTTCCGAGGGGCCGCGCTCGATGCGGCTGCTCTGCCAGGATGAATTATTAAAGCAGTAAATAGGTTTGGAGGGATGTGCCTCCTCCCCCTTTAATGCACAGCTTACACTGGGGAGTCTGGAGCCTCTGCCGGGACTGGGAGCCAGGATTTCCATAAATGAGCCCAGCCCCAGCCTGCTCCCAGCTGTCCCCACAGCACAGGGAGTGCTGCTGGTGCTGTCCTACAAGGGCTTGGCTTGGAAGGGACTTGAGCAGGGACACCTTCCACCATCCCATCTGCTCCAGCCCTGAGCTTTTCCAGGGATGGGGCAGCCACAGCTCCTCTGGGCACCCTCAGTACAGAACATCCCTTGCTCTGATTTGGGGCTGGATGGGGTTGGTTGTGCTGGGGTCGCTGCCAGGTGCACTCCTGGCCTGCCTTGGTGCTTCTTTTCCAGGCAGGGCATCCCACTGGATATCGCACTGAAACCCACTGGTTTTCCTGGTGGCTGCTCAGGCAGCTCACAGCTGGTGGCAGGCCTGATGTTCCTGATCTTCCTGATGTTCCTGATGCTCCTGATGCTCCTGCAATCCTTCCCAGTCACTGTGAAAGGAAATCGCTTCATCTCTTTGCCCAGACTAAACATGTTCTGCACAAAAAAAAAAAAAAAAAAAAAAAAAAGTTGAATCAGGTTTTTTTTTTTTTAGCAAGCCTTTGGTACCACGCCCGGGACTGAGCAGGGATTTGTGTGCTCCAGGCTTTGTACAGCACATGAAAGCCTCAGCTACACACGGTGTTTATAGCAGGCATGTGTTGGTGCATGTTCTCAAACACACCCCTGAATGCTGGGCTTGGCTCTGCCTCCACCTCTGCTGTCCCCACTGCTACAATAAGGAGGGCTTTGATGTCTCACAGGGGAAGTGCAAGTATTTAATTTAACTTTTATGAACTTCTTTGACAATGTAAGAGCACTGCATATAAAGCCAGGTTTCAGGGAAGTCGAGGCAGTGATGTCCCACTTTTATCTCAGAGAGATCCCACATCTGAGCCCAAACCCTCCCACCCCCGGGGCTTCCAGCCTGCCGTGCTTGTGCCTTGAGGCCATAACTATTTTTGTCACTCTTAGCCAACAAAGCCACGTTCCCCTGTTCCCATTCCAGTGCAGGGGGACCAAGAGCTTTGTTCCCCGAGCCATTAAAGCTCAGGGCTGGGAAGGAGCCTGCTGCCAGCTCCCTTCCCGAGGGGAGCACCATCCCAGGGGTCCCACCGTGCTGCACCTGGGCTGGAACCTGCTGAGCATCCCACCCTGCCCTCGGGCTGCTCCTCTGGAGTGCCCCTGCCAGTCCTGGTGCCCCTGCCTGTCCTGTTGCCCCTGCCTGCTCCTGGTGCCTCTGCCTGTCCTGGTGTCTCTGTCAGTCCTGGTGCCCCTGCCTGTCCTGTTGCCCCTGCCTGTCCTGGTGCTCCTTGCCCCAGCCAGGGGCAGAATGCAGAGGTGGGTTCCAGCTCCCCAGCAAGCCCAGCTCCAGGAAGGACAGCAGGCAGTTTCCATGCAGCCTTCCAGGGGGAGGAAGCTTCTTGCTGCCTTTTCCTGCTGCACAACCTTCCTTCACCTTCCTTCTTTTAATGTCTTAATCAAGTGGCTGATAAAAGAAGTGATCCATGAAAAGGACGGGTATCTTGACAAGGCACAGAGGCTTGTGGCAGCACTTTCCCCACAGATCAGCATCCTCCACAAGACGGAGAGACAAAAAAGGCAGATTTTTGTCCCCTTAAGCTTCCACCACTGCAGTTCAAAAGACCAATCTTTACAGAAAATAAATTTAAAGGAGAATTTTTGATGTATATGATGGTCTCTTGTGGTCGACAGGAGTGCTGCTGGCGGTGTATGGAGTTATGCAAAGCCAGAGTTGGGATTACTTAAAAGTGTCTGTAGTTCTTTGATTAACCAGTATGTATTTTATTTTTTATATGGCACAATCACAGCTCTACATTGATAATATCTTGCTATTATTGTTCGATACCCGAACTCCCCCTTTTCCTGCAGCATGAGGCTGCTTTTTAGGGCTCTTTTTAAAGAATTTGCTCTCTGCATGTGAAATTTCTGGGTTTCCAGGAGGGTTTGTGCTCCTGGGTGCAGTTAGGTGTGATGCTGTGCCTGGTGAAGGGTGGCTGCTGGGTGTGGAGGCAGGGAAGGGCTGGGCTGTGTTTGGGATTCTCTCTGGGGCAGGGATGCTCTCAGCATCCTCCTCCCCCACGCTCGGGGTGTTTTGGAGCTGTCACAGCAGGAATGATGCTGATTTTGGGTGCTCTGCCAGCTTTACAAGCATGGCCAGGGCAGGGGGAGATGTGAGGGCTCTGTGCCCTGGGTGTGCCCTGCTCTCCATCACTGCTGTGCCTGGCTGGGGGTACAGAGACAGGAACAGCTCACTCAGGGAGGCAGAAGGGAGCAGTGCCAGCCCGGGGTGCAGGGTGAGCCTGCTGCAGGGGGAAATCATCAGCTGGGGCCAAACCTGAGCAGAGCCTGCTCTGGGGCTGGGGGTCACTGCTGGGACCTGCACCTAACACTGCTCCTGCCCTGAAACCCTCTGCAGAGCTTGGAGCAAGCCTGGGAACACCGAGGCAGGCTGGCCTCTCCTGCTTCTGTCCTGGGAATTATTTCTGTATTTGTTTTGCATTTTCCTTCTGGCCTCTTGGCTGCCCACATCACCAGCTCCTGAGCAGGGCCTGAGCCCTGTGTTGACTTTCCTGTGTGATCCATGTGCTCTGTGGGATGTGGAATGGGGAGGAACAAGCTGTGTGGAGGCTTTTCAGCCTGTTTTAAGGGGAGAAGGGACAACTCCACATCACCAGAGGAAAGAGCATCCTCTGTGTCTGTGCTCTGACTTTACACAGGGACTGTGATAGGGTTAATAAAGGGTGTGGCAGCCGTGGCTCCCTGCCCCTGGAGCTGTACTGGGAGAAGAGAGCCTGCCCATGGATGCTCCAAGAAGGAGAAGGAGGATGTGGAATCCAGGACCTGCTGGAAATTCGTTCGGTGCTGTTGGATCAGAAACAAGGGGGAAAGTGATGCTCAGCTCTTTCATTATTTGCCTCCTTTTATAATGCTTCCACTTTAAATAAAAATGAAGGTAGAGAGTAAATTTCACATCCAAAGATGGGTGTCTGCTCCTGAATGGGATCGATTTAGGGTCAGCGCTTCAGCGGCGCAGGATTTGGGTTTCAAAGGTTCCCAGCCACTCCTGCAGTCAGGTTTTTCTAAAGGGCCCAGCATGATGACATTTACAGCCAGGATTTTCAAAAACAGCGTAGTACTTCAGATGCTGAACTCATGAAAAATCCAGTCATTTAATTTGTTAAATGAGAGCGAAGGTCTCTTCAGATAATCTCCTGTCATTGTGAGAGCGAGGCAGTTCTGTGGGAAAAGCAGCCCCTTCCCAAGTGCAGCTCCTCTGGGGAGCAGCCTGGCCTGGAGCCACTCTGAACTGTGCTGGAAAGGCAGGGAGTGACCAGAGCAGAGCCAAAGGCACCCCAGCAGCCAGCTGGGATTTGCATGGCTGCCCAAACCCGGAGGTGTTTGGGGTTTTGGGAGCACACCTGCCTGCTGCAGGAGCCCTGCTGGAGCCCGGGGGTTCCCCAGTGCCTGGCACTGCAGAGCTGCTGGAGTGAGCCATGGCTCTCCCAGGGCACATGAAACCCTTGTGTGACAACTCACTCCGAAGATTTCAGGTGCATCTTTCCTTAGGAGACTCCAGCGGGCTGAGCACTGCCTGGGGATGCAGAGCTCAGATTCACGGCTCCCTGCAGCCACAAAGTGCCTGCCATGAGGACAGGGCACTTCATCTGCCTGTCTGCCCTGTGCTCTGGGGTTGGTGCAGTCCTCAGGGCGCAGGAACTCCTGTCCTGACTCCTTGTTTTGGATCAGATCCCTGCTGGGGAGCAGAGTTTCATGGCTTCAGTCAGTGGGCATGGCTCCCTCTGTAGCTGTAATAACCCTGGAATGGGGAAATAACAGCTCCTTGTTCCCTGGCCCCTTTGCCCAGGATTTGCTCTGAGCAGCACATGCAGACCTGGCTGACACCTCCCACTGGATTTGGGATGATGCTACCCACTGCAGGTGTGGGGTGTGTGCAAACCCCAGAGGAGGGGCTGAACCTGCCCCTGACCTTTAACTGATTCTGCTCTGTAATAAACACCTCCTACCATTAACAGCCAGTGGGTGCTTAATGAACGAAGCAACAGCAGCAGAGCAGAGCCCTGGCACGGGGCAGGGGTCCCACAGCCCTGGTGCTGAGCTGTGCCCCTAAACCAGAGCCAAGTGTGGTGAGAGATGGGCAGAGCAGAGCCCTGTCCTGCCCAGGCTGAGCCAAGTTTAACAGCACAGCTGGGATGATCCTTCCTCATCCCAACCTTCTGCTCTGGCTGGAGGGGGCAGTGGGGTTTGGAGTGACCCCAGAGCTTTCTGGGGTTTCCTGGCACGAGCATGTCAGCTGTGCTGGTGATGTAGGACATCCCTCCCTCGCTGCTCTTCCCTGTCTGCTCGGGGCTCTTGCCTTAGAGGTGACTCCAAGCATGTGAACACCAGCTTCCTCCCCATTTTTTCTTTCTTTTTTTTTTTTTTAAAGTCCCATTTTTCTGTCTTGTCAGGTCTATTTAAGCATTTAATGAGGTGAGATAGTACCAATAAATTTAACACAGCACAATAACTCTGCTGTGGGCCGCAGCCCAATAAACTCCCATCCTTGGGCTGGGAGGGTGATCCAGATTGCATGGCAGCGATTGCTGTGCTCAGGTGTTCCCGAGGTTGAGCAAGGACTCTGCAGGCACTGCCACAAAACCTGCTCACTGAGACAGGTTGGAGCAGGTTTGCTGAGGGTACAGCTGCTGCTGGTGGTTAATCAGCAGCAGGGGCACAGGGGAGAAGGGTCTTCCTCACATTTCCATCCCACTTTGTCCTGTACCCCTGGTGCCATCCTGGGCAAGGCTGGGGCTCTGACACATCCACCTCTGATGAAAGGCTCAGGGATTCTCGCACCATGTTGCACAGTGTAGAGAGATTTGTCCTTTGGCTGCTTTGAATGTCTCCTGAATGAGTAACTTGGCAGGTTTTTATTTTTTTTTATCCCCCTCACTACTTGCAAATCTGTTTGCAAGCAGCTTGCTTTCTCGGGGGAGGACTTGGAACGATCGGCTGGCTCCTGCATCTCGTTTACTGAAGCATCCCTGGCTTTGGCAGTGCCTCCTCTCGTGCTCAGAGCGGGATTTTCTGGGCGGAGAGAACAGGGAAAGCCGGGTTTAAATTTCATGCAGGGGCATCTGCAAGTTCAAGACTTATTCTGGCACTTTGGCATGTTCATTTGCGGCTGAGGCAAAGTTATTTTGGAGTAGGAACTAATTGTCTCTGGCTTTGCACATGTTTGAGGATTTTAATTGTGTCTACAGCCTGCTATTGCCCATTCAGCAGGGCCAAGGGAAGCCAGAGCTGAATTCTCCTCCGTGTGGCCCTGCCCCTCACAGCAGCAGAGAGCAGGAAATCACAGGGAGCTGGTGGAAGTGTTTGTGATCCAGAGAGCAAGGCCCAGCCTGGCAGAGCTTGGCTCACCTTCTGGAATGTGCATTCCTGAAACTCCCTTGTGCTGAGCTGCTTTCTGCTGCACTACAGGAGAAATAACACAATCCTGCCCTGGCTCCATCTGCTCTCGGGGCTGAGGCGCTGAACAACCTTTAGCTCTGCTGGTGCTCTTGGTGCCAGCACTGGGGAGTGGAGGGAGAAATGCAGGGAGGAATGGATGATGGATGGATGGATGGATGGATGGATGGATGGATGGATGGATGGATGGATGGATGGATGGATGGATGGCTGGATGGATGGATGGATGGATGGATGGATGGAGGAATGGATGGATGGATGGATGGATGGATGGATGGATGGATGGATGGATGGATGGATGGATGGATGGATGGAGGAATGGATGGATGGATGATGGATGGATGATGGATGGATAGATGGATAGATGGATGGATGGATGGATGGGTGGATGGATGGATGGATGGATGGATGGATGGATGGATGGATGGATGATTGATGGATGGATGGATGGATGGATGGATGGATGGATGGATGGATGGATGGATGGATGGATGGGATGGGATGGATGGATGGATGGATGGATGGATGGAGGATGGATGGATGGATGGATGGATGATGGATGGATGGATGGATGATGGATGGATGGATGGATGGATGGATGATGGAATGATGGATGATGGATGGATGATGGATGGATGGATGATGATGGATGGATGGATGGAGGATGGATGGATGGATGGATGAGTGGATGGATGGATGGATGGATGATGGATGGATGGATGGATGGATGGATGGATGGATGGATGGATGGATGGATCCATGGATGGATCCATGGATGGATGGATCCATGGATGGATGAGTGGATGGATGCTCTGAGGCTCCCTCCCTGCCCCGTGCTCACTCCCCTGAGGCAGTGCTGTGGCTGGAGAGGAAATGCTGTGTTTGGAGAACACTACACTCTGCTCAGGGTGGGGTTGGGGTGTGGGGTCTGTGTTGCAGGAGCAGGAGCAGTGCTGTTGCCTCTCCAGTGTGCTGGCTCAGAGCATCCCACCTGGACTCGGGTTTATCATCGTTATCTGCTCCAAACAAGTCCAGGGATAATTCACTGCTCAGAGTAGGGAGCCTGGCTTTGGCTCAGTAATGGATTTGGCAGTTCTTTGAACGTGAGGTTGAAAGACAAGAGTCCCTTCAGGTAAGACACAACTCAGAACACAAAAATGCCTGAACCACTCAGTTTGGGGGCTCTAGAGGTCATGAACTCTGCTAAATTCTTGCAGCCTCAGGTGCTGGAGCTCCATGAGACAAACCTGGGGGAGAAGGAAAACATTCCTGGTGCCCCTGTGCCTCCACAGAGCAGCAGCAGCAGCAAATGTTTCCAATTACCCTGTGGAGTTTGCATGTGCTGGGTTATTCTGCTCAGCGCCGGAGGGGCTGGATTCCCTCACTGCTGAGGAGAGTCTGAGCCAACAGCCACAGCCGTGGAAAAACACAAAATCCAGCTCGGGCTTTCATCACAAAAATAAACTCTACTGTGCAGAGGGAGAGTCAGAGATGTGGAAGGCAGGGAAGGGGGCACACAGGACTGCAGCCCCTCCTGGGTGAGAGGTAGGGGGCTGGACACTGCCCTGTGTAGCCAGGGGTGGGTGCAGGGGGATCTTCCAGGAGTATAAAACACCTGGTGGGGTTTTCTCCCTTTGAAAGGAAAACAGGATGGAATGGTCATAATGGTTTCTCAAACCCAGCTCTGTGCCACGCTGTCTTCCTTGAGAGGCTGAAGCAGGGCATGGTGTGTGGTGGGTTTCCATTGTATCACTTAAATCCCTCACTGGGTGAGGGATGTGCTCAGAGACACCTTGAGGAAAAGCATGGGGAACAGCTTGGAAGCTTTAGCACAGAGATGAAAAGCAGCAGGAGAAAGTGGCCAGTGCCCACAGAGCTGTGCAGATGGACAAGAACAATTTTGTGTGTGAAAAACGAGCTGGCTTTGCCTGGGACACAGCAGAGGTGGGAGAGTCCCTGAGGCTGGAGCAGAGCAGTGCAGCCCTCGGGATGGAGCTTGTCTGAGTCTCTGCAGCCCACAGCTATAAACAAGCTGCCCCCAGACAGCTTCAGCCCTTCCCTTCCCAGTGTGTGAGAGTGGAGCCACCAGTGGGGAGCTCAGATGGGCTCTGGGCAGGCAGAGCTCTCTGAAGCACCCGGTGGGTGCAGGAGCCCAGGGGTGTCAGGCAGTCCAAGAGGTGCCCCCAGAGCATTCCTGGAGCCCCAGGGCTGCACACCCTGGCTGTGGGTGAGTGCTCCTTTGAAGCAGCCACAGGGATCCTTGGCTGCCTGACAGCCCCAGTGCCGTGGCAATGCCATGTGCTTCTGCCTTCAACCCTCCTCGGAGCGCCCCAATTCCTCCAGGCTTGGATTTGAGTTGGTTTTTTGTCAGATCCGGCTTCAGCAGCTCTCCCCTTGGCCGTGGTTGCTGGGGAGTGCTCTCCTCCTCTCCAGCCCTTTGTTGCTGAAGCAAATCAAGAGTGTCTCAGCTCCCTCGCCTTCCCACTCGCTGCCAAGTAAATCCCGCAACTTTCTCGGGTGACGACATAAATTTGCAATGGTGTTGTACAAAAGCTCCCTCCGAACCAGAGCTGCCTGGCATCCCTAACAAGCTTATCAAAGGGTTCCTTTGCAGGGAGATCTGAGCCCTCCAGGTTTTGATTCAGAGCAGGTGAAGGCAGAATGTGCTGGAGCCTGATTGAAATGTGCGAGGTCAACAAAATAGAGCCGAGAGTGCACAATAATTGGGGGAGAAGCGGCAGCCTTGCTTTCTGCATGTGTTCCTGTGATCCCTCGGCTGTAATCTCCCATTTCCAAAGGGAAGCCTGTCTCGCATACTTTATCATGGTGCTCATTTGCACTGGAGGGCTCTTTCTGCAGAAAAGGGAGAAAACCCAAGCTAAAACCATCCCTGGCTTTATTCCCCGCTGTTCTTGTGCAGGGAGACATCCCAAAGGGCTGTGGGGAGAGGAGCAGAGCAGTATCCAAGTCTCATTTTGTGGCACCCTGCTTCTTTCACTATCTGATCCTTTTTTCTGATATGCTGAGGAAGGGGTTTCTCCGCTCTCTTGGAAGTTGAAAATCCCTGGAAGGATGAGGCATCAGGGCTGAAATAGCTGGGCTTTTTGGGGCAGAACTATTTCCCAGCCCAGATTCTTATCTGATCTTCTCCCTGGAAGAATTTACAGCTTTGGGGATCTCTGGTGTGGGAAGAGGTAGGAAGGGGTTTATTGTAAGTGTGTGCTTTCCCAAAAGGCTGTAACACTTTGTGGAAATTCTCTGTTCCCGAACATCTGTGCAAATTAAACCCTTCCTCTGCTTTGGAGAGTGCGTTTGGGGGGTTTCCCCTCCTCTGCATTCTGTCTGAGAGGGGAACGGATTAAAGTTAAAAAAAAACCAAACCAGGGAAGGGGGAAGAAATCTGTCCCCTCTCCCTCCTTCCCATCTGTTGTTTAATCACCAGCTGTTTGTCCTTAAGCTTGGATTACAACCTCTCCAGCAGCCTGCTCGGTGCGGGGCCCTTGCTCCCTGCATACAGCATTCCGTGCACACTGCTCCAAGAGGAGGAAAATCCAGGGACTTGCTGAGCCTGGTGCTTGGTCTCCTGCACAAACATTAAATTCTTCTCTCTGTGTTCTCCTTGAGATGTCTCTGCTGGGAGTGCCTGTGGTGGGGCTGGAGCCGGGATCTCTCATCCTGGGGCTGAAGGGCTTGAGGTCATTGCCCTTCCTCCTGCAGGATGAGCCACAAGAATGAGCCCTGAGCCATGGGTGACATCCCCTGGGTCCCCCTGGTCCCTTGCTGCCCTCCCAGGCTGTGGGACACCAGGGGCTCTGGGTTTGTCTGGGTTTGCTCAGCTCTCCTGCAGGGAGCTGGGGCACCATGGGCTACCAGTGCCCTGTGCAGGGAGTAGGGAGCCAGCAGTGAGGCTGGGATGTCAGGATATGTGCCAGCCCTGCCTCCATCTAGGAGAGCTGGAGAATCAGCAGAAAGCCGAGGGGTTGCTCAACAAGCTCCTGGTGCTGCTGAATGTGCTGAACTCGTGCAGGGCAGCCACGGGCGCCGAGCCCATGGACTCAGTGCCCCGGGTCGGGAGCCATCACCAGCTCTGCTTCCCTCTCTTCCCACCCTGCCGCAGGGAAAGGCTCACTCAGGGCAGGAGGAATCGCTCTGCTGCCCATTCCTTCCTCCCTGCAGCCACAGCCCCGTCCTCCCCGCTCCGGGGCAGGTCCAGCCGTGCCCCAGCTGAGCAGACGGGCTGAGCAGCCTGATTGCCAGCACAGTGCCTGGCTGCAGCCCCCAGCCTGATTAGCAAAGCCCCCCGGCAGCCCCAGCCCCGCCAGCCACACAAAGAGCCGCGGGTTGGAAGCGGCGCTGGCTCCCCGGGCGCAGCAGCGCCTGCCTGATCACCGCTAATGATCCCTGCATCAAATGCAAACTATTCTTAGGCACCTGTGTCAATGGCGAGGACAAGAACAAAGCAGGAACCCGGAGCTGCTGAACACAGCATCCAAAATATTTTTATAGATTAGTCCGAGCTCTTTATTTCCGAGCAGGTGAGGTTCAAAGGAAAGCAGGGCACGGCGAGCAGCCCGGTGCTCTGCGCTGGGAAAGGATTGATTCGGCTCTGAGTTTGTACTTGAACAGAAAAAACAAGGGAGGAGATGGGGCTGGGGATTTTGGGGCACAGCTCACAGCAGGGGTGTGGGGGTTCTGGCTGGGGGAACCCAGGCTGGTGTTGGACACATTGGGGTGTGGCAGGAGAGGAGGAATTGGCTGCCCTGCTTTGAATCCCAGCAGAAAGGAGTGAGCTGGGGGCCAGGGTGAACACTGGCACAGTTGGCGTGTGGCCTCAAAAAGGGCTGGCTCTGACACAGCTCCAGGGCTGAAATCAGCCTCTGGAAAAGGGGATGTGCTGTGACCCTGGGGTCACCTGCTTTTCCAGGGGAATCTGGGAACAGGGGCTTTGAAATGGGGCTTTTCATCTTGGATTTCCTGGGAAACCCAAGAATGCAGGAGAGAAGAGCTGCTTGGAGTCAGGAGGGCCGTGCATGCTCTGGTTAATGCCTCACCAGCAAAGAGAGCTTTGGGCTCTCCACGGGGCTAATCATTTACGAGCTGCATGTTTGGATGTGTGGCTTTAAGCTCATTACCTCATGCCCCGAGTATGTGGCTCGGCTTCCTGGCTCGGGGTGGGGTTTCTGGTTGGGTCTTTGTGCCCCCTGACAGCAGAGATTGGTCCTGGAGCGAGTGCCAGAGCCAGGCTCGCTCCTTCCTGCCTGGGATCCATCAGTGCCAGACTCTGGAATGAAGGAAAATCCTATGGAGAGTGTGGGGATCCCACAGTGCTGGAGCTGCTAACAGCATCTCTCCTCTGGCTCCTGCAGAGCTGGGAAGGGTGAACATGAGTAGCCACCTCAGCCTTTGCCTTGGAGATTTTGGGGAGAAGCCTTAAACACTGCTAGGAGTAACCTAAAGTGGATGGTGTCTGCCAATTGCTCCTTGAAGGGGGGAAATGTGCTCCCAGCTCAGGAAACCCCTGGGATGGCTCTGGGATGGTCTCTTTGCCTTGGTGGTGCCATGTGGTGATGCTGCCAGTGAAGGCAGGGATGTGGGATTGGGAGAGCTCTTCCCTTGCAAAGAACCACTCTGGTTTTTCCTTTCCTGTTACGTGCAAATGAGGAATGCTGCTTTCCCAAGCTCTGCATTATCCCAACCATTCCAAGCCCCAGCTCCCCTCTCCCTGAGCTAATGAGGAATTTTGAGGAGGTTCATGACTTTGTTTGTTTATGCCAGGCCTAGAAAATGCTTTTCCTCCCCCCGCCTCTCTTGCTAAAATGTTTTCTAAGATTTATTTGTAAGCCTGTAAATACAGAGTAAACAGCTTTAATTTAATTTACCAGCCTGCTGTAAGAAACTGTATCTGCAAACAGGAATTCCACCAGTGCCTGCTGAGTGAAGAAATATCTGGGCCCTCCAATATTTTCTGGAGTTTTTATTCCTTTCTGCTCCTCTTCCTGAGGAAGAAACTTTTTCCTCACCTTCTAGAAGCTCCTGGAGCTTTGCTTGTGGGATGCTCTGAGCACAGGTCGGATAATTTGTGCCCAAGGTGACAAATTGCCTCCTGGCCCTGAGGAGGGAAGGCAGTGAGCTGATCCAGTGCTGGCCCAGTTTGAGGTGCCAGAGCCCCAGAGGGCATCTCCCTCCTTCCACCCACCTGCGCTGCAGAACACGTCATTTCCACATTTTCTCACAACTCTCGGAGTCTTCCTGGTTTCAGGAGAGTGCTGGCAGCAGGCTCTGGTTCCTGGCTCCTTCTGCGTCTCTGAGACACGCGGGGTTTTATGAATGGGAACGTTGGTGGCATATGGGAGGCAGCGCCAAGCCCAAAATGAACGTGAGAAAAGAGGGAGAGGGTGTGAGCTGGCTCTGAGCTCGGGGTGCAGGGAAGGAGCCACATTCCCTGCTCCCTGGCACCCAGGCTTTTGGGAAGGCAGGGCTGAGGGTGAGCCTGCACCTTCCCCTGTGCCATCTCCAGCTCTGCCCATCCGCCTCCCCTCCCTGCCACCCCCGTGGCTCTGGGGAAGCTGCTCATCCCCACGGAGCTGTGCATCAGCAGGGCATGGCTGGGAGCCCGGAGCAGGATGGGTGGGAAGGCAGCAGAGCTGGCAGCCGGGGCACATTAGCCAAGATAAATGCTGGATAAATGAGGCACTGACGCAGGGAGTTGCTGTGCCCTGTTTCGCCCCCGTAGCTGGGCTGGCTCTCTCCCAGTCCACCCAGTACAGGGCCCGTGCTGGGGCAGGAATGCTGCCTCAAGTTTGCTGCCCCAGCTTTGCAGCCCCAGCTTTACTGTCCCAGGTTTGCTGTGCCAGGTTTACTGCCCCAGGTTTGCCAACCCAGGTTTGCACCCCGAGGTTTATTGCCCCAGATTTTGCTGTCCCAGATTTTGCTGTCCCAGGTTTGCTGTGCCAGGTTTGGTGCCCCAGCTTTGCTGCCCCAGCTTTGCTGCCCCAGCTTTGCTGTGCCAGGTTTGCTGTGCCAGGTTTGGTGTCCCAGGTTTCTGCCCCAGCTTTCCTGCTCCCCAGCCCTGCCTGTTCCTGCTCTGAGCTCCCAGTCCCGACATGTGCCGGCTGCAATCTCGTATTTCACACCGATTTGTGAGGAGGTTCCCCACGCACCTCTCCCACCCACTGCTGCCTCTGACAGCTTATTTAGAGGGGGCTGGTGCCCAGGGGTAGAATTTGCAAACAAATAACTCTCACCCGACACGACAGTGCGGAACAGGCTGCGACAAGGCGCTGCCTGACGTGCAGTGACAGCAGCAGTTTTGTGCTCATTAGTTTTCCCAACCATAAAGACTCCAGCTCTGCCCAGCCTCGCTGCATGTCAGCAGAGCAGACTCCTCCAGCTCCCTCCAGGCTGCTGTGCAGGTGCTGAGCCTGGCTGGGGCTGTGGGGGCTCCTTCCCGTGCCAGGGCTGCTCTGTGCTGCTGAGCTCCAGAATCTGCACTGTCTGCTTGTCTCTGCATCCACAGAGCCTTCTGCCCTGCCTGGGCACTCGGGACACTCACTGGGATGGATCCACCTCTGGGATGAGGCCTCTGGTGCTCAGTGCACAGCTCAGGGTTACAGCACATATTCTTGTTTGTCACAGCAATTCTGCATTCATTTTCCTGACTTTTACTCTGAGGTATTTGCAGTTGCCACGAGTTGTCTTCTGCAGTGTGATCTCCATTGCCTTGTTATGATGGGAGTGTGGGGGATGGCAGGGGAGGAGGAGGAGTGAATCCTCCCAGCCCTGGAACTGCACTGCTGGCTGGGATTTGTGATGGGAGTGCAGAGCCTGAGCTCCCTGGGTCTGTGGGGGGCTGAGTGGGGATGGAGGGACACCCCAATTTCATAATTTCATAATTTATCTCCTGGACAGTCTGTCTGACAATGCATCTGCCCATTTAGGACTGTTTGCCTGATGGAAAAACCATTAATTCTGTGATTTCAATCCTTGGGGGATGGAGGAACTCCTTCTCCACCTTTCCCCTCTCCCAAAATGCAGCAACCAAATGCCTTAGGGGCAAATGCTGAAGGTCCTCAGCCCAAACCCACCTCCCCCAGAGCAGCTGCTGCTGACACCTCTCCTGCTGGGGTGCAACTGGGCTCCCATTTTTCCTAATTAGTCATGATGTCTTGCCCATCACAGGAATAAATAGCAAGCTTTCCCTGAGGGTGTGAGATGAGAAGCACTATTTATCGTTGCTCTCAGAGGAAGCTGACAACATGACAGGTGAAATATCAGGAATAATTAAGAAAAATAAGGGCTTTATGTACTTTATTGCACCACCAGCAGGGATGTATTGCCAGCCACTCGTGCATCCTTGTGTGTGCCCCCATCCTTTTCTGGGCTGAGCTCCTGTGAGTGTGCAGTGCCTTGTGGCCACTGCTGGCCACTGCTGGCCATCCCAGGGCTCCCAGGGCTCCAGTTCCAGTGGGGACTGGCACCAGCTTCACCCTGCACTCAGGGTTCCACCCTGAGGTGTGCACAAGCTGGGTCACAAATGTGTCTTTTTAAACTCCTCTTTTCCAGTGAGCTCTTTGTCCAGGAGAGAGGATGCAAAAACTCCAGACAGCTCTGTGTGACTTGGGGATTTGAGGTTTTTTCCCTGAATTGTTGGCCTCAGAAAGTGGCTGAGCCCCCTGGGATGTGCTGTGCCAGGACTGCAGCCAGGCTCATCCTCTGCCTGGGGTGAGGAGAACATTCCCCACTTCGTGTGACAGGGGAGATACAGGTTGGACATTAGGAAAAAGCTTTTCATGGAAAGAGTGATAAAGCACTGGAATGGTCTGCCCAGGGAGGTGGTGGGGTCACCATCCCTGGGGGTGTTTAAAAAAGCCTGGATGGTGCCATGGTCCAGTTGAGGTGTTGGGGCTGGGCTGGACTTGATGATCTTGAAGGTCTCTTCCAACCTGATGATTCTGTGAATTCTGTGATTCTGTGAATCCTGTGGGTGTGGAGCTCAGTGACAGAAATGCACAGGGGAAGGGGAGCAGCTCTGGCTTTGCCAGCCCTGCCCTGGAGAGTTCCTGGCTGTGCTCCTGGTGCTGGGCTCGTGGTCTCCTCGGGAATCCAGCCCCAGCTCACCCTGCCCGTGCTGAGATGGGTTTGGTTATGAGCCCGGACAGCTGGGGAGCTCAGGAACTGTATCTCCTCAAACAATGTGGAAATCTGATTACAGCAAGTGTCACTGGGCATCACTTAACTCTTCCTCTGCAGCCCCAGCCTCTCCTGACAGCCAGAACAGATCTCTCCATGCATCCTACACGGGAATAAAAAGCCCAGTCAAAAGCGCTTAAAATCCCTCCGGTTTTGGGTTTGCTGATCACATCTCAGGGTGCTTTCAGGGTCACCCAGCCCACCCTGAGCCTCATTAGGGCCGTGCAGCCACATTCCCAGGCGTGGGCAGTGAATTGTGTCTGGTTTTTGGCACTTGGGAGAGGAGCCATTGTGTGCCACAGCCCTCATCCCTCTGGCCATGTGCTCCCAGGGCTCGCTGGCTTGTGAAAGGGACCTTTTGTCAGGGAGGAGAAATCCAGCAGCAAACAACTCTCAAATTGGGAAACACTGCTCTTGGGGCACTTATATTTAGCTCTCTTGCAGCACTGTCCCTTCAATTTATCCTTGTGCTTTTGTCCCTTCAACCACGGGCACCAGGGTCTGAAAGAGAAAGATGCCAGCGAGGAGCAGCAGCTGCTTCTTGCAGAGGTGAAGGTATTTTTATCACAATGCCTGAGAAAAACGAGCTTGTTTCCTCCACCCTTCAGTCCAAATCAGCCTGTGAAGAGGCTCTAGAGGAAAGAGAAGCCCGTGCTTGTCTCTGGAGACAAAGCCGCACACAAAGGCTGGAGAGGTGAGGGGAGATGCAGCAGGGCTTTGTCCCAGCTCCGTGCCCTGCTGAGGCTCACTGAGAAGCCCAGGTGCTGCCAGGGAGGCAGGAGAGTCGTGGATATTAATTTAAAACACGCAGGGTGGCCAGGATCCCAGTCCAGGCAGAGCAGAGGGTGAGGGCTGAGTCACAGCCAGCCAGGTCCCTGTCAAACCGAGCCTGCTTTTTGTTCTTTTAAATATTTATGGGGCCCTGTAGCACCTTGTGCTGTGGCCTGCATTCCCTGAGGCTTTGGAATCAGATAAAATGTCCAGAGCAGGGTTTGCATCTCTCTGTGATGCCTGCCAGTGAGGGGTGGTCACTCCCTGCTTTGACTCTCCTGAAGGGTCCCCCAGCTCCTCCTCACTGATCCACACCAAGCTCTGGGGACCTGCCCACAACTCACCAGCCCTACTGAGGATAAGCTTTTACCCCACCCCTCCCCTATCTGTAAAACATTTGTTTTCTTTATCAGTAGCTGGCTGGGATCAAGTCCAACAAGTCTGGAGTTCAGCTCTGCGACCCCTCCACTCGCCAGGCAAATCAGCCCCGATAAGATCTGCACCTCTGAAGCCAATTGTAATTTAATACAGCTTCAATTGTAAACATCCAATAGTGGCAAAGGAAATATGATCAAAGCCATTGATTTTTTGTAGTGACACAGTGTCTTTTTGACTAATTCCCAATAATGAGAAAATTGAAACCAGTTTGCAGATATTAGAAGCCTAAGTGGTCAAGTAAATAATTAGCAAGCTACTCATTTAAGCTCTGAGTAGGAAAGACCATTGAGGTCCTTACTTTCAAGAAAAATTCTAAAAGATGCTGAGCATCTTCTTGAAATAAAATGAGGATAAAAATCACTTCAGGCAGCAGAAGATGGATTTCTGCTGGAAGAGCAGGATGCTTACTGTAGAGAACAAACAGCTTTTCCCAAACTGCATCAGTGCAGCACTGCTCATTTTCCATTGTGCTCCCTGCACTTCTGGCCCTTGGATTAATGCTGGAGCTGGCCTGGCACAGGACTCCAGGGCAGGGCTGAGGTGCTGCTGGCAGCAGTCACACATCCAGGCTGTGTTTGACCCCCTGGTGCCAGGGGCACGGGGCAGCACAAGGCTGGGGTGAGCAGAGCTCAGTTTTGAGCATCCAGGGCAAAGCATGTTTGGCCATTTCCATGGGACTTTTCCCTATTTCCATTTCCACGGAACATCTTTGTGGCTGAGTGTGTTTGACCCGGGCTGTCTGTGGTGCCATAACAGAGGGGGATTTAGAGCCCAGCTGACTCCCCTTTCCATCTGGAAAGGGCAAAGTACACCTGGGAAGAGGTTTCAAGAAACAGAAGCAATTTGTTCCTGCTCCCCTGTGAGAGGAGATGCTCCTGCCTGTGCTGAGCGTGGCACGTCTCGCTCTGCCCCTTCTCTTTGGAGGAAAATATCCAACCTGGAAAAGGGGGGCACGGGGAATCCTTGGGGATTGTGCAATTCCTGAGGCTCTGTGGTGCTGCAGCCGAGGCAGACGCCAGAATTTATTGGTGTGTGTGAGAGTTATGGGCTGCAGGGCACGAAAGTGAGGTTTCTGGTTTCCCCAGCAGACAAAACACCTGCCTGACTGCGGGCCCTGCAAAGGAGCCTTTCAGAGCCTCCCTGCCAGGCATGTTCAGTGGGATGCTTGCCAGCCCCCTGTGGAGACAACATTCAGGTTTGTCTGGCTCTCCACGTGCGCTCAGGTGTCAGCATTTCAGCTGGGTGTCTCCGCTCCAAGCGCAGAAACGGGGCGGCCAAAAGATCAGGATGCAGCAGAGAACGGAGCCAGAGCCACCCAGGGCAGGCAGGCCCCGATTGCTGCTGGTGCCAGGCCCGGGCTCACAGGGCATGGCCTCGAACAGCCACGCTCTTCCCCGGCCCTTCAGCCAGCAAAGAAAAGCCTTTCATGTTCTGCGGGGGCGGAGAGCACAATTTAAACTGACCTGGCTCCGGCTGGGATTCGAAAGGTCACTGTGACTACGGCGCTATCTGAGCCCATTGATTTAAAAAATAAAAAAATAAAAAATAAAATAAAGAGCCCCAGCACTGCATGGAGGGGGCAAGCGAGGGATAGGAAGCAAAAATAGCTCTGGCAACAGCCATTGTTTAAAGGCAACAAAGAGGCTCTGAAAGGCTCCCTGCTCCTGCTGTCAATAGCCACGGCCAGGGCAGGAGCCTGCCCAGCCCGTGGGGCTGCACAGGGGATGGGGGAGCTGGAAAGGGGCTCAGCTGGACAAAAGGAGGCTCAGGGGGCATTTCTGGCTCCGCACAGAAAGGAGGGATTTGGGATTTCTCCCAGGAACAGGGACAGCAGGAGAGGGAACAGCCCCAGGCTGGGCAGGGGAGGCTCAGGGTGGAGAGCAGGAGGAATTTCCCCTGGAAAAGGTGGTCAGGGATTGGCACTGCCCAGGGAGGGTTGGAGTGCCCATCCCTGGAGGTGGCACTCACTGGGCTGGGGACAAGGTGGGGATTGGTCACAGCTTGGACTGGCTGGTCCTGGAGGTTTTTTCCAACCTCAGGGATTCTGGGATTCCCTGGAGAGGGCACGGAAGGATTGGCAGCTCCATGCTGGTGGGGAGGGCAGGTGTTCAGACAAACCCAAACGGAGTCTGAGGGACCAGCCATGGCAGAATCACTGCCTTGAAAGCATCCGAGGCCAGGAAAGAAACGATTTGCCCTAAAGAGCTCAGCCCACTGTCAGCTGCTTTGTGAGCATTAGTGAATAATAAGGAGCGAGAGCAGCATTAGCCCTGGGTCCATGCAGTCATCTGTCACGTAACAAGGGAAGTATTGGCACACTGTCATGTTTCAAACAGAGCTGATCAATGGGTTTAAAAAAACAAACACTGCAGCCTGGCCCTGCGTGGCCAGGAGCAGCGCTGGCTGGGTGTGGGGGCTGGCAGTGCCAGGGCAGCTCCTGCCCCCCTCCCTCCCTGCAGCTGGGCAGGCACAGCCCCTCTGCTCTGCCAGGATGCCCACGGGCAGGGAAGGGCTGCGGAACGAGTTATTGCCTTGGTTTCTGCGGGGCTGAACATCAGTCCCCAGCTCAGTGCCCTGAGGAGCAGGGACAGGGACATCTGGAGATGCTCTGGGTGGGGAGGGGACATCACCCTGCAGCTGGGCAGGGGGGGTGCTGCAGGTGGGAGAAGCTGCACAACTGCCAGGCTCTGCCTGTCTCTCCATCACTGATGGCATCTGCAGCCGTGGCTGTTTGTGCGGCCAAGAGGGAAAGGAACACTCAAACTTCTGATTGGATTAGACAGCAGGGAAAAGAGGATTTTGCCCTGGCTGGTGGTGAGCAGAGGTGGAGGCAGCATCTCCTGGTCTGGGTGTCCAAGGGGAGAACAATGAAAGAGCAGAGGAGGCTCTTCCAGAGAGCTCACACTGACAGGGCTTTGGGAAAGTGCTCTTTTCCTACTGACTCAGAGGGGGAGAGGACAAATGTGTTGAGGGACAGGAACCCCTCTGCTCCAGACACCAGCCCAAGGAGGCAGAGCTTTGCACCAGCAGGAAGGTGCTCAGCAGAATCCCCTAATGGATTTATTCCTTTAATTCCCCCCAGCTCTCCCAGGCTTTGGATATAAGCAAGGAAAGCAAGTTTAGGCACAGATTATAAAAGTGATGGATCTACAGAAACAGGAGAGGTTTGAAGGGCTGAAATTTACTGCCAAGCCTGGCCCAGAAATGACCCTCTTCCTCCTCCTCGACATTTTTGTCTCTTGTGCAGAAAAATGCAGCTGGTCAGTGTGACAAGTGGGAGCTGGAGCTTTGTCATTGCTGTGGATGCTGGAACAATGATGTATGGCTGGCGATAGATCATGTTGGGTTTCCGGAGAGCAGCGAAGACGAAGGCATGAGACTAATTCATGATGCATGAACACATTGATCTTCCTGGCTCTGGAAATACAATGTAATGAACCCCCGCTAACAGATCATTTTTGTGCCACTGCACTTCACTAATATCTAATGATTTCACCTTGCTCTGAGATAAAATATAATTGTATGGGAGTTCCAGCTTTGTTCTTTAATACTCGCGTGGAGTTAACGAATTATGTTTTCCTCTGGAGCTGTCGGCAAGTTGAGACAAGCTTACAAAAGCCCCACAATTACCAGGCTCAGATGCATGTTTAGTGTTTAAAGCCCCGTGTGTGTGTGTGTGTGGCTCCATGCACCCAGCCTGCTGTGCTGAGCAGGGCAGGAAGGACAGGGAGGATGCTGAGCAGAGGGTGGCTGTGCTCAGGCATTTCTGGGTCTCATCCATCCAGCTCAGGGAATGGCAGGAGCTTTGCAATTTCTGCTGTTTGCAGCATCCTGCCCGGTGGCCAGCAAGCCCAGCAATCCCATTGGAAAGCACAGCTCTCCTTTTATCTCCCTAAGCCCGTTTGGAGATCAGCCTGCCCCTGTCTGCCCTCCCAAAGCCCCAGCCAGGCAAAGTCCTTTGCTTAAGAAGATAAACTTGGGGTCCTTTTGTGAGCACCCCTGTGAGATCTTTGCACTTCACCTGCAGGAAGGTGCACACTGACATTTTCCCTGCTTGTTGAGTGTCTGTGGCAGGCACTGCTGCTCTCCCCAGCCTGGTGCCCACAGCATGACTGGTGCTGAACAAGAAGGATGCTCCCCAGTGAAGGAGAGGACAGATGAGCACTGAGTGTCCACAGAGTCTTCTTGCTCTGGCTGGAGGGGTTGGTGACCCTGCTGTGTGTCCTGGAGCAGCACCAAGAATGCTCCTGGGCTGCCAGGGCTGGCCACTGCTCCCTGTCACCCTCAGGCAGGGCTTGTCTTGGCCCCTCACCTGTCTGCTGAGACGAGCAGCTTTCCTGGGGCACGAGGGGTAAACTCCTGCTTGCTGCCCAGCCCTGCTGCAGCTGCTCCAGCCCTGGCTGTGCCTTTGGAGCTCCTGCACCCTGCCAGGAACGAGCCAGATGGGAGCTGAAGGTGAAGATGTTTGCGAATTCTTCAAAGCCAGCCCGGCTGGTACAAAAGGAGTCAGTGGAAACCTAACTGCTCCTGACAGGGAGAGCTGCGGTAATGCTGAACCTCATTTGAAATTCCCTCTAGGCTAAGTAAGGCTCTTCCTTTCATGTGCAGCGTTTGGATCCCTTCGGGGAGACCTTTCCTCCGCACGGCGCTGCTGTTGACAGATGATTAAGATGTGAAGTCTCTGAAATCAGAGGAACGGCCCCAGTTTTGCATTGTGTGCTCAGGTGTTTACTCACATCGCTGAAATCATCTCAGCCTCACTTTTTGGCTCAGGACCTGCTGCCTCTTGCAGGAGTGAAGTGCCAGAAGGAAAACCAGTCCTTCACTGGGAGCAGTGCATTCATTGCTCTTGCTGGATTTGCTGCTGTCCTCAGAGTCACTTCACCAGGCTCAGGGTGTGCAGATGAGGAGCAGAATGTTTCAGCAGGCTCAAACCCTGCAATGTGGTTTGGGCAGCCAGTGGTTGCTGCCTCTGCACCTCTTGGATGTTTCCAAACCCCAGGGTCAAACAGCACGCTGGGATAGAGCTGGGTTTTTGGGAATTTAGGTGGGGCAGGCAACACCCATGAGACATCATGTGCTGGGGGAGATAAGGCCTTTGAAGGGATCAAAAGGGGCGATTTTTTTTTTTTTCTCCCAGCAGCTTCTACAAAACAAACAACAGCAAACCCCAAGTAAGTGTCTGTGGTGCCTGTCTGGGGCGTGGGGCTGGGCTGGCAGTGCCAGAGTGTCCCTGGCTGCTCCCAGCAGATGCTGGCACTGAGAGCTGGGTGGGAGTGGGGCTGAGCCCAGCTCTGCTGTGGGACACAGAGCTCACCAGTGTCAGTGCTGCTGGAGCCCTCCTCACACAGGGCTCTGCCTCCCCTGGCATTTATTTTGATGTCTTCCTTCCTCCCCTCCCTGTGATCTCAGTGTCTTGACTTTTCCAGGCACTTTTCTCCTATAAGAATATTAAACACACTTAAAAAACACTTAAATGCTAATGTGAAACCTGAAAAGAGGATGTCAAATGCGGGAGGCACTCTGAAGACATGATGTCTCTGTAGAAGGGTTTGACCCCAGTAATCTAATTTGCTTTACATTTAAAATGATACTTCATTCTCCTATTATAAGGCTCTGTGTCATTGGCTCATAAAGATTACAATTTCTTGTCTTCCAATTGTAATAAATCCCATTCAAGCACCCTCTTGATTTGAAATTTGTCACGACAACATGCAGAGGGCACAGTTCCTGCATTTTATGGCGCGGGTGCATTAGAGACTCATCTGCAGGAAGGATGATGCAAGAGCATAAAATGATTTGTCCCTTTCCTTTCTCAATTAGATACGTGTTTGAAAAAAAAAAAAAAAAACAAAACTAAAAATCTGAATTATAGCTTACTCCTCGTTCTCCAGCAGCAAAAGGTTGGGCTGGCAGGGGAGCCAGGCTGGCTGGATCAGCCCTGCTTTACCTTACGCTGGGGAATAATCTGGTTTCTTTAAAACCAGCTGAAAATATTTCATCTTGTTTCAGCAGGCTGGGGAGCTTTAACCTTTCTGGTGGTGCTTGTTGGAGATGAGAGGGAAGTGAGTGTTTGGAGCCTACACCTCACCAGGCACTGAATGCCACAGCAGCTCCTGGTGCCAGCACGAGGCTGGATCTGGGGCAAAAATGAGACTTTTGGGTAAACTCAGGGGTGGAAACAGCCCTGCCCCGTATCAGGGTGAGTCAGAGCAGTGTCT